>NW_026889791.1:5400000-5562500 GCF_033153115.1 Saccostrea echinata
ATTTTTCTGCATTTTACAGGTGTTTTTTAATATTTCTTACGTGATTTTGTCCAAACCTCTTCCCGGAGACTATTGCTTGGATTTGACTAAAAATTATTCACTCATTATTCACCATATAAAGATGTGCACCTGGTATTTTCATCTTGATTTGATAATTTTTCTGCATTTTCATGTTTGTTTTTTTTTTTTCATTTTATTGACATAGTCATATTGGACTCATGTAGGTTTGAGACTTAGAATCTAGAACTGCCAGTTGGTACATCTGTACTAAAATGTAACTTCAGCTTAAGACCAGTCATTAAATTTTTTTAAAAAATAACACCAAGTATTAAAAACAGTTGTATGGTCAACAAATCTAAGAGTCATGCTGTAACCTTATTTTTTAAAAAATGAGTCAAGATTACACAATTTTATTTTTCATCATATAAAGCTTTGTAACAAATTAAAAAAAAAATTGTTTCCAACAGAATGACATAAATATGCATTGTTATTGTACTAAAGACTACAAAGCAGATTGTGCAAATCCATTTATCCCTTGGAAGTAATGAGTTAACATGCATTCGGTAAAAGATTGATTAATGAGTTCAATGTAGGAAGGCTAGCTGTCTTAATCATTTCTGTTAGAGCATCTCTGATCAAGCAGGTTTTATCATACAGATAACCTGCTTGATCCTTTTGGAATTGGGCAGAACTGCCCTCTTTCTTGATTGCAGTGTATAGCATTATGTCACTTGATGGCCAGCCTTTTATTTTCAAAATTAATTTGGTATAGATTAAGTTATTATACCCCACCCCCCCCCCCCCCCCCCCCGGGAAAAAAAATTTGGGGGATATAGGGATATAGAGGAATCATCTTGTCCGTCTGTCTGCCTGTCTGTGCAAACGTGGCCGGTCCATATCTTTCTTACGGAGGAACATTAGAATCTACTGCTTCACACAAAGATTGCTCATGACATGAGGGTGTATCATGACCTTGACCCAAGGTCATTTGGACAAGTTCAAGGTTACTGAACGGAAAAGTTCATAATTCTTGTCTGTATCTTTCTTATGGGTAAACTTTGTGAGTTCCTATTTACACAAAGATTGCTTATGACCTGAGGGTGTGTGATGACCTTGATCCAAGGTCATTTCTGCAAGTTCAAGGCACTGACAGAAAAAGTTCATAATCCATGTCGGGTCCGTATCTTTCTTATGGAGAATTATGTTGGGATGTTCGGAGTTTCCATTTCACATGAAGATTGCTTTTGACCTGAGCGTGTGTCTTGATCTTGACTTATACATGTAGTCACTGTAGAAAAAATGGATAATATTATTAATGCATCAAATTCCATCAATACTTGAAAAATTGTTTGCTTCAATTTTTCACGTTATATCATTATTTTTGTGACACATTTAGATGTTGTAAAAATGTGTGAATAAAAGGTTCAGAATGCTAAAATTCTTAATTGTTTGTTTATTTGGGGGAAACTGTCACATAAATAACCGTTGTCAGACTGAGGGAGTCCATTTTCATCGGGTTCAGAATTCATCGCTGTGAGTCTGATTAATCGGGATTGAAATTAATAAAAGTATTTATGTTAAAACCTTAGTGGTAGTCCAAGGCAACAGAGTACCGGTAGCTCTGTTTGTTTCCAAAATTCATAACAGAAAACATATTAAGTGTAAAAAAAAAAAATTAACATTTATTTAAATGACGAAAGGATGATGTGCCAAAACTACTTTCTGGGGCCCCTTTTTCTAGGGCGAATAATATTTATTCTACAACGATTTTGATAGTTTTCAAACAAAAGTGAATAAATACGACGTCTTTTGAATAGTTTCAATAGTTCCAACACATTTTAATTATGAGGATTATTTCATTATCTATGATTTTTTAGACCCCATGCGAGCAAAATTCGGCCTGGTTTGTGACAATAGGATCTTTTATGAAAAGAGAATAGGCGGATCTTAGTACAATAGAGGGGTATGCATGTCCGAGGAATCTACCTTATATGGCTATTGTTATTATTTCCCACATTGTCGCTTACCGAGAACAATTGTCCAATACGATGACTGAACGACAAAACATGCTGGTTTACTACATGTTTACATTTTAACACAGACACGTGGCTTAGGTCAGTTTATACATTATCTCCACAGTGACTACATTTCAAACTTTTAGTGGTCAGCAAAGGCTTTTTACACATGATAATACGTATGGAACCTCAGTGTTTACCATTTTGGGTCGAGAAATTCACAATGAAACGTGTATTCACTGATTCTCGGGAATAATTGTAGCCAATTGCCCAACGACGCTTTACAAAACTATGAAATTATACAATGTATATTTATAAATATATATATATATATATATATATATATATATATATATATATATATATATATATATATATATATATATATATATATATATATATATATATTGTTTGTAATTTTGAGCACGGAAATTATAAATTAGTGTCTAATCTGTGACTCAAATGAATAAAAAAAAATTATCGGAAAACAAGAAAAGAATTATGCCTTTTTTTTTTCAAGCATTAAATTTCCTTAGAATTTTTGTAGTACTCACTCGTAATACATCTCATTTAGCTGATTGGTCGGTTAGAAAAAACATGCCGGTGCCTCGATTAGCATATGAATTTATTCTTATGAGAAAAAGATCTGTTCGTAATGCGGAAGACCAGCCAGATTTTACAATGTTTTAAAAACATTTGAGCGCAGTTAGGTACAATTTTCTCCTTTCACATATAGGTAGATTTCAACTTTCACATATAGGTAGATTACAATAAAATACAGCGACCATACAAAGGAGAAAAATGTACCTACTCGCATGCGCTCGTATATTTTAAGGGCTTCAAAGAGTGGGGCGGGGCCAAAATTCAATGGAAATTGGATGTAAACATGGTACCCCTACTCAAAATAAAGATTAATATCTTCTAAATTATGTTTCTATTTTCGATAAAAATAGTATTCCATGACGGTACACATATCAGTGATTAAGTGGATACAAAAATTAGAGTAAAATTTAGATATTTTATTTTTCGTCAATTTACCGGGGGCCGTATGGCACATCATCCTTTGTAATCCATGAAACAAAGTTTCTTTAAGAGACATATTTGAAGATTCCTTTTTCGATCCCATGTCGTCTTTTTCAAAATGTTCTGCGAAAAACTGTAAAACCTGTGACATTTTGACACTTCTTTCACTAGTAGTCTTACTGGACAGAGCTTCTGTACCAAATCTTGGGAAAATCTGAACTGCAAATCTTCTAATGTTGTCTACGGAATAGACTGTAATCTTTGTGGACTTATTTATGTTGGTGAAACCAAGCGTTCACTTCATAAAAGGATATCGGGTCACAGCTTTCAAATTAACAACGGGGACCAGCAGCTTCTCTACAAGCACTTTAATTTACTGATCATTCAATTTTGTCAATGAAATTTAGAATTCTAGAAAAGATTTACCATCATACAAACAGTCCATCACTGAGGACACCTTTCCGTAGACAACGAGAAGAATGTTGGATTAGAAAACTAGGGACGGCCTTTCCCTATGGATGCAAGGACAATGTCGATCGTGTTGGGAATCTTCCTAGTCCATAGTGTAACGATGTCAATGTGATGGGACTTTTCAACCATACAAGGAGACGTAACGGTAGTCATGGGCATCGGTCTTACAATAAACCTTTAATACACGATGTCTCTTTTGATTCGTTACTACCTTATGTAAATCTACATATAGGTCTTCATCACATTCGCACCAAACTTTACACTGTCCCTTTGAAATTTTGAATAGCCTACTTGAAAAGTCAAGGAGAGTCCATTTTTTGATTCATCGACACCAGAATACAGGCTCGGATTTTCTGTGCAAATCATAGGCTTTTTAAACCGCCACGTTTTACAGAAGAAAATGCACCTAAAACAACCCGTTTTTTTCCCTTAAACTCCAATATGCCAGCAAAGGAATTGACGCCGTTAATATAAGTGATATTCTTAATGACAAAAGGGTCCAGTCTTGTATTCCACCATATTTCAAGTTAAAGACTACACCTTGTATTTCCTACAAAAATGCATCGACAATTGCTTCCAAACTTTTTAATTACAAGAAAACTACAGGGCCTGGATATCGAATATCTGAAAAATAAACTCCTTCGTGTTCATGTTCTTCACCCTATAACTATAGTCCTGCTGGACACGTTATTACTGGTGATGTTAATATAGTTAATAATGAGGACCTCAGATCACTAATTTTAAAAGGTCCTAAATATAGGGAATCCCGATCCTTTAACTGGCGTCGTAATTTCATACATATTATGGATTCTGTTGAGGATTACGCCAGGCTTTGGGTCAGACATGAAAAAGAAAACCTTGACACTTTGTCAGAATGCATTAAATGTATCAAATGTATGTTAAATTCTCGCATTAAGCGATTGAGGGGCGGTATGGAAACCATCTATCCTTCTGTATTCAATAATTCAGAAGTGAAAAAAAGAATTAGATAGATTACACTATACTGCTGACAAAGCAGGTAACAACATTTTCTTTGTAAGGCTCATTATATAAATTGTATTTTAGAGGAACTGGGATTCAATTCTATAAGTGGTAATCCAACTTATACCCATATCTCCCTTTCTAAGGAGGAAATTCTTCAAAATCATATGTCAGTTTTGAATATTTTTAATATTCCCTACAACTAAAATGAATATTTGAATAACCATATCTATATTGGATTCCGAAACTTCATAAAAATCCTTACAAAGATACATAGCGGGTTCCAGTAAATGTTCAACCAAGCCTCTTTCTTTACTCCTCACTAAGATATTAACAGTAGTGAAGGAGAAACTTTAAGAGTACTGTGCAACAATATTTTCAAGAAGTGGTGTGAATTAGATGTGGATACTAAAAAAATTCCAAGAAACTTTTGGAAAATTTGAAATCACAAAAGAAAGTTCAGACTTTCTTGACAGCTGCTTTTTCAATAAAAATGGAACTCGTAAATTTACTTTCCTTGTCATTGGTCATTTGCAAAATCACTTGGTTAAAAAACAATCTGATTGTACACACAAGTACTCTGACAATACCAAAAAAGTCCAATTGGAATGTAATGTGCAAATGTTTGAATTCATCAGGCCATTTGGCTGCAAACCAAGACGCCCCTAAAATGGCAGCGAAACCCTGTCTAGATGCAGCATCAGTGTAAAGGGTGACGTGGTCAGAAGAGGACCAATTGTCATTGAGAAAAAATGACTTGCCATTAAAGTGTGAAATGAACTGAAACCAACATTGTATGTCAGCTCGAGCTTCACATGTAAGACCGGACCGATATAATGTCTGGGGTTCGAGACCTTACAGGACAGGCCAATTAGCCTACGCAAGAAGGCACGCCCTGGAGAAATCACTGAGCAGGCAAAATTGAGCAACCCAGTGAGGGATTGCAATTTGCGTAGTGATCTTTTTCCGCAGGTAAATTTTGGACAACTGAGCTTTGATTTTGAAAATTTTGTCATCTGGTAAACGACATTCTATGGCAATGGAACCCACCTCAATACCATAAATGATAATATTTGTGTTGGGTAGACGGATTTTGTTGGGATTCAAAGGGATTCCAATATTGTCACAAAGGGATATAAAATTGTTCAAGTCTGTTAAGCAGCTATGGGAAGCATGGGGATCTATGAAGAAAAAATCGTCAATCATGTGGGTCATACCTTTCGCTGAGAATTTGTTGAGAATGATCCACTGTATCACAGTGCTGGGTGTTTCAAAAATTTGACAGGAGCTACTAGCGCTCTTAGAGAGGCATTTGTCATAAATGGACGTCATTAGGGTGGATTGGGATATTGCGGAAACCATCCTCAATATCACATTTAGCCATTAGGGCTGCAGTACCGAATTCACTAGTGAAATTATAGTGTCTATGGAGTCATAAGAAACCTGACTATTCTCTGGAGGGATTTGAAAATTAACTGAGTTGTTTTCTGGGTAGGACAAGTCATGAATTAGACGAAATTGGCCTTCCACTTTTTTGGAACAACACCCAGTGGAGAGATAACTAAGTTTTCAAATTTAGGATAAGGGAAGGGCTCTGAAATCCTACCCATTTTTGTTCTTTACGAATTTTGTCAAGAGCAACTTCAGGATGTTTGTTAGTGGATCCATGATTTGGAGAAGGTTGAGATGTATGGGTACCTAGGCAGCCTAATCTAAAACCACTGGTGAAGCCCGATATGATTAAATCTGAAAGGAAGGAATCGTATCCTTTCAAGAAATTTTTAAGCATTTCTGGTTTTACCGGAGTTGGAAGCTTTACAAGACTGTCATTCATCGTTTGGGGGGAGGGGGGAGTTTTGGGCATTTAAACCGGGGGTGTTGTTCTTTGCAGTACTGGCAGGCATGCTTGTAGGGACATTAGTCTGTTTTGCATGCTTGACCTTGGTTGTATGAGTACTAATGAGTAGCAGAACTTGATTTTGGGGTTTGAATAGCTGTTGAATTTATTCTTGGCAAGAAAAGGCTGGTTTGAGGGGCGAAATTTACTGAGCTGGAGAAAGAGCTGGAGATTTGCTCTTAACACAAGTTCAGGTAGGGGTTCTTGCCAAGCCTAGGGAGAAGACTTCTTCATCGTAATAACGCCAGGAGTCGTTCGCGGTTGAGAAACTGATCTAGCGAATCATGTCAATGTATTTGAAGAAGTGGGCTGCATCTGAAGGTGCCTTTTGAACATATAAGGAAGGCAGATGTCCACTGGTTGATAGAAATGGGATTTTTTTTGAATTTGCCTTGTTTGAAATTGATTGCCTCCCCTTTCTACTGAGACAAAAAAATTATCCTCTTGTTGATTGGGAAGAGGAGCATTGCTGGTTGTTGACTCACATCCAAATAAAGTATTTAGCACTAAAGGAATATTAAAACTGTCTGCAGGATCAACAGTGGCTGTTAGGGAGGCCTTAATGGTTGCATGCGTGGATTGAGAGGCTGGATGATGGCAGAGACTGGAACTTGCAAGGGTTGGATAGCTGTTGCTGCGTTGGTGTGGTATTGGCTCTGTCACTCTGTCATTGGAAGTGGAAGACACTGACGGGGCAGAATTGGAGATTTCTGGACTTTCTGCAGGAACTTCTAAGTTCTTTGTGTTTTTTTTTTTTCAAAATGACATCTGTAATTGTATCATAGTCAATGGAGTTATGGGTGGGTGCTACAGTGGTGGAAGGACTCTTTCTTTGTTGTTTGGAAAGCTGCGTAGCTTGGCCATGAGTCTGTTGTGTGTGTGACTTTCTACGTTTAGGCGTCATTGTCTTAAAAGGGAGGAAAACAGCCTTAGTGTAAGCAAGTGTAAAATTACAAAAAAATAACCTTCAAGTTGTACCCATAAAGAAAAGTTAATCTTTTTAATGCCAACTTCTTTTTTTTAAAATGTATACTTTTATTTATAACCAAATCTTGTGGTAATTCATTAAATAAAATGAAAAAACTCAGTTTTTGAACTGTGGGTACAACTGTACAACAAAACAGACATGTAAAGAAGCATTTCATAATTGTACATGTAAGCATAATAGTGAGCACATACTCACAATTTTATGTATAAAACATGCATAAAAAAACATGCAAGTATTGCATGCCTAAAAAACAAACTCACAGTGTGGTAATGGCAAGCAGCCATTTTCTAAATAAGCAAACAGTGAGCACAATATTATCAGAATGCAACAATTTATAGCATAGTGAGGTGAGCACAAACTCGCAAAGCTGTAATGGCAAAGCAGGCAAGCACATACTAGCAAGAGTTGAGCACAAACTCAACAATAAATTCTACCAAATTAAAACATTATAGGCACACTTCAACAAGCACAAACTTGTAAAAGTGAAAAGGCAATAATAAATACACAGATAATATAAAATTTGCTTTCAGTTCATACCACAAAAATGTACCATAACAAATACATGATTACTAGGTGCTTGTAACAGTGATATTATTAATATATAAGATGTGTTGATATGACTAGTAAATGATTCTTACACTTTTTCTAACAAATGAATAATGTGCTTCAAAGTGAGGATAAGGGATAAAAATTTAAGTGTAATATAACCAATGAAAACCCCCACCTAAATATTTTGAGAAACATGCAGAATGGCAGATTTAATGCTTTGAAGATACTTCCGAGTATATTTCCCGTTGAGATCTGCTCGAATGTGAACCCCATATACTGCCAGATAGTCCATTGAAGCCCAGAATCCACGATGTTTCCAAAAGGAGATGTTGGACAGGCTGGCGCAAGCTGATTCAAGTTTATTGTGTGCAGTCAAAACATTTGTGTTGAAGGAAGCCGTAGAGCGTTGAGGGTCTCGCCTGAGAATTTGGCCAATTTTAACTTGTTTAACTCCGCAACCATGAGTTAAATATTGGGCATATGCGACCAGAAGTCTCTTATGAGACTGTAGCTCTACTGGTCTGTACATATGACAAAGGAAAAGTAGCACTTGGATTTGAAACTTTGCAACAGGCAGCAATAAATAGAATTATGTTTCTTAATGTAGTCTACTTGTGTGTGATGCTATATTAAAATCAAACGAAAACTTAGGAGGAGTAGGGTTTTGAAAGTATTTCACAGAAATTTCTATTTTTAGTAACCATGGCAACACTGTTCATCGAAATCAAAAACTAATTCATCAAATTATGTATCCTAGTGTAGTCTACTTGTAAGCCAAGTTATATTGAAATCAGACCAAAACTGTAGGAGTAGCGTTTTAAAGGAATTTCACAGGAAATTTCTATTTTTAGTAACCATGGCAACATCGTTCATCGAAATCGAAAACCGATGCTCTAAATTATGTATCTTAATGTATTCTACTTGTGTGCCAAATTATACTGAAATCAGACCAAAACTGTAGGAGGATAGGGTTTTAAAGGAATTTCACAGAAATGTTTATTTTTAGTAACCATGGCAACACTGTTCATAGAAATCAAAAACCAATTCATCAAATTTTGTATCCTAGTGTAGTCTACTAAGCCAAGTTATATTGAAATCAAACCAAAACTGTAGGAGGAGTAGCATTTTTAAGGAATTTCACAGATTCTATTTTTAGTAACCATGGCGACACCGTTCATTGAAATCAAAAACGTATGTACTAAATTATGTATCTTAGTGTAGTCTATTTGTGTGCCAAGTTATATAGAAATCAGACCAAAACTGTAGAAGGAGTAGCATTTTGAAAAAATTGTTTACAGACAGACAGTCAGACGGACGGACACCTTACTATTGCATAAATTCTTCTGGTCTCGATCTGACCAGCAGAGCTAAAAAAAAAAAATGGAAGGGTTGTAATAGTAACAGTAGAGCTAATAATGACTTTAATCGGCTTCGAAATGTTTGGAGTGCTGCATGCTAAATCATTTCTACCAATCTGTATGAACACTAAGTCCGGTCTTATAGAAAATGATGTGAACTGACGTAGGAAGCTGAGTCTGGTAATAGTGAGACCGCCCATGGCCAAACAAGACACTTGATACTGTTCACTGCCGAGGCGAAGATTAAAACTATCGGGGTTAAGAATCATAAAGTCTCTGAGACGACGGAGAAAAGAATGTCCAATTAGGTTAACCCGTAAGGGGTCTCTATGATCCGCCATTTTCTCCAAATTCACTTACATAAGTTGAACAGAAAATTCTTGATTATGAAGTACGAGTACGAAATACCGACCTGCAAAGCTGCACAGTGGTACAGATCAAAACAATGGATCTTATGAAATCAACTGCAAAAGCACAAACGATCAAGATGATAATAACAATGAAACACTTGCTTTTTCGTCAGAAAAAATTTCCCTGGCAGCACTCCAAGTAAACAAAGAATTATGTAAATAAGGTGCCTTGCGCGGCAATCTGATTGGCTGAGACAGATAAGGGCTTTGATAAAATTTAGGAACCGGATAAAAACGGGTCACAGAAAAGGGGGGGCTTTACATTCCAGGTTTACAAATAAATGTTTTGGTAAAATACCAAAAGGATAAAACACATTCTGACATCAACAAAAATAAAGTTACAAATTTTTAACATAGATTTTTTTTATTTTAAAATAAATCTTATTCGGCGTCTGCGGATCCGAAGAAAGAAGAGGTAAATTTGAAACTTCTTAAATGTTTAAATGTAAATATAAACATGTTCATAAGTATTGATAAGTATTTGATACTCGGAAATTAAATAGGTACTTTTATCATTGAATATTCTGCACAATATCACAGTGCGAGCCGGTAAGAGTGTCATTGTAATGTTTTACAGTAAATACCCCAATATATCTCTGAGTGCAGTACAACAAAAAATCCATATTTTGTTAGCGGGGGTATCATTTGTGAGCTAGCTCATGGTACCTCTAGTTAAGACCAGGGATGGAGTAATTGGAAAAAGTAATTGTAATTGAGTGTAATTAATTAGTAATTTGTAATTGACCATTTTTTCAATTATTTGTAATTGTAATTTAATTAATTACACTGAGAAACTAGAGCCGAGCTCGTTGCAAAGTAACGAGTAGGTCTTCCCTTGGAACTGCAGGCAGGAAGAAGTGACCTTGAGTCAAGGTCATGCCATATCATAAAGTTATAAGCAATCTTGTAAGAGGTATCAACTAATAATGTTTCACTCTGTAGTAAAAAGACGATAAAGGAATGTATGTGACCTTGAACTTGTCCAAATGACCTTGCGAAAGCCATGACACACTCTGGTTATGAGCAAACCCCATCATTGTATTACTGACTTCTCAAATTCACACATGTTCATACAGTCCATACATCCAGTCAAAATATCTTATCCTTAGTGACCTTGAACTTGAGTTTAGGCCATGTCACACTCTGCATGATACCAACAATGTTTCACTAGAAAAAGACGGCAACGAATTTAAAGTTTCTCATCTAAACTCATCCAAATGACCTTTCATCAAGACCATAACACACACTGGTTAAGAAAAATCCCATTCTGTGAGTTATTGACTGGATAAGGTCAGCCATGTTCTTTCAGACCATATATCGAGTCAAATAATTTATCATGTTCCACACAATGATTTAAGGATTCATTGTGAATGTTTTTGTCCAGTTTGGATATTGAACAAGACGTGTTTGTGAAACACTGATGCCCCGGTATTACAGCTTATGGCAAAGGTTTTAAGTTTCTCAAATCCGTATCCAACTCCAAGGTCAAAGTCAAGAGATAAAAAATTATGTTACCCAAAGAAAGTGAATAGTGAACAGTGAATATAACTGTGAAATATGAAACCGCTAAGACTAACTATTGAAAAGCATGGCAAAGGTTAATTTTTTTTATACTCAAGTCAAATGTTAAGGTCAAGGATAGATTAACGGTGTCCTAAGGAATGCCTTGTCACAAGAAATAGACATTGAAATATGAAAGCTCTAGCATTAATTATTCAAAAGTCATGGCAAAGGTCAACGTTTTTTTTCCAAAAGTAGGTCAAACCCCAATGTCAAGGACAAAAGTCAAAACTGTCGGTACTCAAGGGAGGGTCTTGTCACAAGAAACACACATGTAAAAATACGAAAACCCTAACACCAACCGTTGAAAAGTTGTGAATGAGATTAAAATGTTTCAAAGGTAGGTCAAACTCTAAGGTCAAAGGTAAAAAGTCTAAACTTTTAATTTTTTTTAAAGTACGTCAAACTCCAAGGTCAAGGTCAAATAGTAAAAATTGTTGATATCCAATGAACGGCGTTGTCACAAGGAATACACCTGTGAATGTGAAAACACTAGTCCCAACCGTTCAAAAGGTATTGCCAAGGTTAGATTTTTTAAAAAGTGGGTCAAACTCCAAGGTGAACGTCACAAGGTCAAAAATATTTATTCCAAAGGAAAGGTCTTGTCACAAAGAATTTCGGATGTGAAGTATGAAAGCCCTAATGCCAACTGTTCAAAATGCTAAATTTTGCATAGTTGGTCAAACTTAAAGGCTGTAGAAAAAATAAGAGAGACTCCGAGTTATTCAATCAAATAAATTTATGATATTGCAGATCAAATAAAGCATGAGCTATAAGAGCAGGCACGTAGCATCAGCCTCCCCCCCCCCCCTTTTTCAGACCTAACTTTTTACTTTAGTAATGTTCATGAAAGTCCCGTTGGCCCCAACTTTTTGTTGCAGTATAGTCCAGTTGTCCCCACCCCCTTCCGCCAGGAAATAGGATTCTGGGCTATTTTCCTATTTTGGTTTTGCTTGTGAAATCTTTTCAGGTAAGTTAATTTTTTTTTCTCTGGCTGCCCCCCCCCCCTATTCAAAAACGATGCTATGTCCTTGAAAAGTGACATGTAGAGATGTCTGTCCTGGCAAATATAGAGGGATTGTCAATCAAATGGCATGTTCAACGCAATAGCAGCAATAAGAAACTCGCCGACAGTTTTTTTTAATTCAAATTCCTTTTTAATTTCTACAGATATTTATAATCCTTTCAATGTATGTTCGTGGATTATTGATGGAATAATTTTAGTTACATGTCAAGTTTAATATTATGGTGTTTGTGCTTTGTAGCAAGGATTTGCTAAATACGTATAATTTTCTAGGATTGCATCGAAAAGTACATACATATTTTAAAGCAGAGCTGCCGCTCAAGCTTTATTTCTGTCGTGTAGATCTAGAGGTCTTTGTGTATATATCATAGGTAAAAGTACCAATACCGAAGATCACATCCCTTCAAAGTTATATTATTCTTTTTTATTACGCCCCTTGCAGAGGCGGATCCAGGAATTTCATAACGGGGGACAAAGTAGAAGGCAAGGGAGGGGTCTGGGGGGGCTGCATTGAAGCCCCCAGCGGGTCTATGACAAAGCCCTGGTGGGGATCCAGGGGCGAAGCCCCAAGAAGTTGACAAATTCTTACAAATAAGAGATGTTTTTTCCTTGATTTTAGGATAATGGACATATAAGTTCTACATACAAAAAAATTAAACGGAAGGGGGGGGGGGGGTGCGCCCGGCGCGCCGGTGTAACGACGAAAAGTGACCCCCGTAGAATATTGACCGGGGGGTCAAATTTCTCCGTAGAAAAATGACCCCCCCGGTCAATTTTCTACGGCAAGTAGGGTCATTTTTCGACCGTAGAAAACCCTTCCAGGCCGGTAATTCTACAACTCCACACACGTTGAAAAATGACCCCCATAGAAATCTGACCCCCTACTTTTTCACTATATTTTATAATTAAACCTTTAGAAATGAGGTATGAAATGCGTTAATCCGATGATGGGGAGGGTCGTTGAAGGCCTAGAGTCTCCTGATTTTTTTTCTTTCAAATGTTTATTGGAGGAGGAGCAAAGTACCTTCCCATCCTTAAAGCCACTTCTCAATACTAGCATGATATACAATGTATATGGTATGGTTATTTTTGCTTGCATCCCATATATATAATCTGCTATAATCATCATCATCTTCTTTAGTTAGTTTCTTTTCTTTTCTCTTAATATCGACATGTTGTTACTATCAATTTTGAATTTCTTCTTGTGTATATAATTCTTTACTTGTATGCCCTGAGGGGCCCCAAATTGGGATCAATAAATCTTATCTTATCTTATCTTATAATCCGTTTTGTTTTTTTTTTCTTGTTTTTTTCCTCACATGTTTTGTTCCAAAAATGACATAGTATGTTTCTGACAACGATATACCTGTATGGAATGGATGATATCGGAAACTATTTAAAGGACAAGTTTGTGGCCCCATACTTCTAGCTTAAAATTTGTGCCCGCTTTCAACCTGCCTCCACCCCAGCTTTTACATGTATCAGTTTCTTGATACACCATTGCATAGAAATAAAAAACGTATTGTATTATTATTTTTAGACAAGGAAAAATTAAAGAAAGCACGGCATATGAAGCGTCCAATAGCATCCAATATGGAAATGCTATCATTAACTCTAATTGCTGCTTCATTTTTTAATATCATATAATATCTTTTTCCCTTTTTTAGGTTCATTTATCCTTATTTATTACATGAATATTAATACCCCCGCTTCGAAGGAAATGGGGGTATATACCTTGTACCCTGCGAATCTCTCTGTTGTGTGTGCGGGGTGAGTGTTTTGTGTATGTCTGTCCGAAACATTTTTTTCTTTGCAGTTTTCTCTGCAACAACTCATCGCAGGTGCTTGAAATTTTAATACACTCTTTGGTTCGGCATGCTATACAGTGATATTCATTTTGGTACAAATCTTGTCCGTCTGTCTGTGCGGGTGGGGTATCACTAGAAAGCACTGGCTCATATATTTGTTGTTTCCCCTGTAATTTGTGTACTCACAATTATTGTCTGTAGAATTATATTATCTCTATTGTAGGGGAAAACGAATGTATCTAAATAACGCTAACTATGAAACACTATATATATATTACCCTTCCTTGATCATTATAAAGATACATGTATAAGCTACATCACCATGCACATATGCATTATGTAACTCCTTATAAGTAGGATTTTTAATGTAAGAAAAAAAGATTTTTGTTTACTTTTATCCTAAAAACGCTTATATTTTTAAAACTTTGTATCACACAGCAAGATCGCTTAATTTGTGCAAAGGAAAGACATGGCCGGATTTTTTTTCTATAGGCTAGCAAATTTAAAGAGTGGGTTACATCCTCGTTACCCACCCCCTCAAAACTTACCACTATAGATACATTGACACGAATCACGTACTTGAACAATATTTTTGGCACAGTTCTATGTAGTCTTGCAAACGCAACTTCAATTGTGCTAATATTGCCAATCATACTTAGGGAAAAAATAATATGTAAATTAGGCAGGGAAGCTTTTTCATAATGCAACATTCGGTTTTTGCTATTGGTAAAAATTATTACATGTAACTAGAAAGGGGATATACGTACTATTGTGTATAAACTTGTGTCAATTCTTAGTATACCAAACACCTCTTTTATTAATTAATTATTTTTTTATGTAAAAAGCCTCATTTTGTTTATAGGCTTTGTTGACACTAGCAGACGACAAAAGACATTGGTAAAGATTTTGAGCTAACCATTTTTTGTGTCTCTGAGATCGAATATCAGAGGAATTTTTATTTAGTCCTGTCTGTTATTTTTACACAAATTTAATCTTCCTTATATTTTATTAGAAGTTTTTTACCAGAAATAAAAGATATATATGAGATCTAAATTTCTTACCAATTGTCCATTTTTCACGCAGATTTATTTGGGTAGGGTTCGAAAACATTAATCTTTCTTGTAACTTCAGAAAAAAAAAACCTTGAGACTTTATTTTCATTCTTTTTTTTTTTTCATTATTTACCCAGAGTAAAATTTAAAGAGGATCATTACAATTATACACAAAAATAATGCATTTTTATTCATATGTAATTTTCTCTCTCTGACACCAGCTAATCAAATAATCTTTTTTTTTTTTAATGACGACTCTGGAAACTTTTTTATATAAATTTGATAAAACAAATCTAAGAACATGTGAATTTTTGCTCTTATAGTCATCGAACAGCATAAGAGCCTATAGTTATTTGATTTCCTTTAATGGGATAAACATCTTGTATTATTGATGTACATGTAAGGTATAGTGTAACCTTTTGTTACTTAAACTTTAAAGCTTTTAGGTTGCGTGATTTTACCCCAATGTATTTGCCTAACAAAAACCAGTTTTTGTATTAAAAAAAGACACGGGGTCATTATTCTACGGGGTCATTTTTCTACAACCCACACGGAGAAAAATTACCCCCGGCCATAATTTCTACGAAAAAGGGGGTCATTTTTCTACGTAGAATATTGACCAGGGGGTCAAATTTCTACGTAGAAAAATGACCCACGGTCAATATTCTACGGGGGTCACTTTTCGTCGTTACACCGGCCCTGGATCCGCCTTTGCTTTTTTAGCTCTTCTGAGCCAAAGGCTCAAAGAGCTAATGCTATGGCCATTTGTGCGGTGTGCGTAAACTTTTTAGAATATGGGCCATAACTCAAGAACCCCTTGGCCAATTATTGTCAAATTTATCACAGGGTATCCTTGGCCCAAGGGCTCCCTTTTGTACTAAAACTGGGGTTGTGACCCTTTAACAAGGGGAGATAATTAGGAAAATAGAAAAAAAAGTACTGGTTGCTAAAAATTCTTCTTCTCAAGAACCACTGGGCAGATTATCACCAAACTTACACTACTGTAATGATTTTCCCCTTAGATTCCAAAAAATCCCCTGACGTTCCCCTGTCTGTCCCTGACATTTTCCTGTCTCCCCCTGACTTTCTCCTATGATCCCCTGTCGTTGTCCCTGACTACCCTGTCTACTCCCTGACGTCCCCTGACTTTGCCCCTGTTACCTCTGTCTAACCCCTGATGTCCCCTGACATTCCCTGACGTCCCTGTCAACTCCCTGATGTCCCCTGACTAGGCCCCTGACCACCCTGTCAATTCCCTGTCGTCCCCTGACATTCATTTTGACCCAGAAAAGGGATTAAAATATGTTTTTGTTGCTATTTACTTGTGAGAAATACATTAATCTTGGCAATTCTTAAGTTTTGTGAAAATATATATTTAGTAAATTGTGATTTGTTTGAATATCTTTAGTAATTTATTTCTTAATATGATTGTATTTGACTGTTTTAGTTTAGTACATGTAGCTTTTAGATAAATTTTAAGGAGAATAAATGCCAGTTTCTTTAAAAAGAATGAATTACAAATTTATTGCGTCTTGCCATAAATGGCAAGTAATTATATCTATATTTATTTATATGTTAATATATATATCCACATGCATTTATTTATTTATTCATTTGTTTTATTTATTTATTGACTAATTTATTAATTTAATCTATTCATCTATTTCTTTTTAAATATATTTTCCTTATTGAATTTTTAATTAATTGATTAATATTATATATTTATTTAGTTTTTAATTCATTTTATTTTAATTAATTAATTAATTCTATTTTATTTAATTTATTTGTGAGCTTTGCATAAACGATCGTAAGGTAAAATAAAATATGCTTCAAAGTATCTTTTAAGCATATTTACATTTCTTTTATTTCTTTTAATTTCATGATGGGTATCAAAATAATTGTCTTATTACATACAATCTGAATTCGGAATTTGTTTTATTGCCTTTTTTACTTTGGGAAAAAAAGAAAAGAAAATGTTCCTCAAAAACTGTAACGGTTGTGAGAGTAGTTCCGAGCTGTTGATAGTTGACCAGTGACTCTGGGTACACAGACCAGACACCTATTGTTCTTTTGACTGACCACTATACACTGTTTATCCTGTAGGAGCACGACCGTATCCACTCTGCAGGTGTTATTTCTTTCACTACCGTGACAAGTTTTTGAGGAAATTTTTATTTTATCAAAGTAAAAGAGAACAATAAAACAAATTCCAGATTCAGACTGTGCGTAATGAGACGATGATTTTGATACCCATCATGAAATTAAAAGAATTAAAAGTAATTTGAATATGCTTAAAAAATAGTTTGAAGAAAATTTGTTTTACCCGGAGACTGTTTATAAATAACTACACAAATTGAATTAAATAAAATTAATCAATAAATTGAAATAAAGGAAATAAAAAAATAATAATAAAATAAATAAAAAATTTAAGTAAATTAATTTATTTATTAAAAATTGAATAAAACAAATACGTAAAAATAAATTTGATAGACAAAATTAATAAATGAACGAAAAAATGAATAGATAAATAAACCGACAAAGAAATAAATAAAAAAAGATACATCAATAAATTAAATTCAATTAAATGAATAAATATACTAAAGATACTTCAAACAAATAATTAGTTACAAAATCAATATTTTTATTTATTTTTTTACTTATTTATTTGTATATTTTTCTATTTATTTTTTTTTTATCTATCTGTTTATTTTTTTATTTAATCTATTCATTTCTTTTCTTTTAAATATTTATTTTATTCAATTATTAATTAATTAATTAATTAATTAATATTATTTCTTTCTTTCTTTACTTTGTTAATTCGTTCTATTTTAATTAATTATTTTTTTTTTCAATTGTTCCTATTTATTTGTGTAGTTCCCCATAAACAGTCTTATGGAAAAACAAACGATGCTTCAAACTATTTTTAGGCATATTTACATTTCTTTTTTTCTTTTAATTTCATGATGGGTATCAAAATAATCATCTTATTACACACAATCTGAATTCGGAATTTGTTTTATTGCTCTTTTTACTTTGTTACAAAAAATAGAAATGTTCCTCAAAAACTGTACGGTTGTGAAAGTAATTCTGAGCTGTTGATAGTTGACCAGTGACTCTGGGTACACAGACCAGACACACCTATTGTTCTTTTGACTGACCAGTATACACTGTTTATTCTGTGGCAGCACGACCGTATCCACTCTGCAGGTGTTATTTCTTTCACTACCGTGACAAGTTTTTGAGGATTTTTTTTTTTATTTTACCAAAGTAAAAGAGAACAATAAAACAAATTCCAGATTCAGACTGTGCGTAATGAGACGATGATTTTGATACCCATCATGAAATTAAAAGAATTAAAAGTAATTTGAATATGCTTAAAAATAGTTTGAAGAAAATTTGTTTTACCCGGAGACTGTATATGAAGAACTACACAAAATGAATTAGATTTAATTAATCAATAAATTAAAATAATTGAATTGAATAAAATAAAATAAATAATTTTTTAAAATAATTCCATTTGTTTATTGATAATTAAATAAAACAAATAAGTAAAGATAAATTAAATAAATAGATTGAATTAAAAAAAAAATAAATTTATAAATTGAAAAAAAGAATAGATAAATAAGCAGACAAATTAATAAATAAACAGATACATGAATTAAGAAATTCAATAAACAAACAAATAAATAAATAAATAAATAAATTAATAAAGAGATAAATAAATAAATAAAAATATATTTACATGCCATTCGTGCTACACAAGACGCAATAAATTAGGAATTTATTTTTTTAAAGTAACGGCATTTATTCTTATTAAGATTTATCTGAAAAGCTTCCAGAAAATCAATAAAATAATATTTTGAAAGAATTTGCTAAAGATATTTCAAACAGAAAAACAAATGATTAAATCTACATTTTCACAAAACTTGAAAATTGCTAGGAGTAAGGTATCATATTTCTCACAAGTAAAAAGCTACAAAAACATATTTTAGCCCTTTTTCCTGGTCAAAATGAATGTCAGGGGACGACAGGGGGTTGGCAGGGTGGTCAGGGACTTAGTCAGGGGACATCAGGGAGTTGACAGTGACGTCAGGAAATGTCAGGGGACATCAGGGGTTAGACAGAGGTAACAGGGGCAAAGTCAGGGGACGTCAGGGAGTAGACAGGGTAGTCAGGGACAACGACAGGGGATCATAGGAGAAAGTCAGGGGGAGACAGGAAAATGTCAGGGACAGACAGGGGAACGTCAGGGGATTTTTTGGAATCTAAGGGGAAAATCATTACAGTAGTGTTACACAAAAGGATGAGGATATGTTGTAGATTAAAATTTGCACGGGGATTTACCCTAGGGCAAAGGGCGTGGTCTCAAGGTCACTTCAAAGTTGACCAAAAATTACATTTTATTAAAATGTTGATATTTTGCTTACTATAAGGACTAGGATCATCAAATCTTGTCAGTTGGTGCATCTAAGGACCTCATATCATGTTGACTCAAAAGTAGGTCACGGTGACCTACTTTTTAAATTTTGCGGCCATTCTTTTTCAAAATGATTTAGAGGCATATTTTGAACAATTTAAGGCCTATGATCATCAAACTTTGTCAGTTGATGCATCTTGGGTCCTCAAAGTACGTCAACTAAAAAGTAGGTCACCTTGACCTACTTTTTGAATTTTATGGCTAATCTTTTTTAAAACAATTAAGGTCATTAATTCGAATACGGGGAGGCTTAGAATCATTAAATCTTGTAAGATGATGCATCTTGGGGCCATAAAACATATTTATTAAAAAGTAGGTCATAGTGACCTACTTTTTGAACTTTGCAGGCATTCGATTTCAAAGCGTTTTAGAGGAATAATTTGGACATTTTAAGTCCTATGATCATAAAACTTTGTAAGTTGATGCATCTTGGGTCCTTAAAAAAGGTCAACTGAAAAGTAGGTCACCGTGACCTACTTTTCAATTTATATGACTATAATTAAATATTTCAGGTACTAATTGGCTTAGAATCATCAAACTTTGTAAGTTGATGCATCTTGGGTCTTCGGAGTAGGTCGACTAAAAAGTAGGTCACCGTGACCTACTTTTGAAAATTTATGGCTTTAATTAAATATTTCGGGTACTAATTGGCTTAGAATCATCAAACTTTGTCAGTTGATGCGTCATGGGTCTTCAGAGTAGGTCGACTAAAAAGTAGGTCACCGTGACCTACTTTCGGAAAATTTATGGCTTTAATAAAATATTTCGGGTACTAATTGGCTTAGAATCATAAAACTTTGTCAGTTTGTGCGTCATGGGTCCTCGGAGTACAACAACTGAAAAGTAGGTCACAGTGACCTACTTTTGAAAATTTATGGCTTTAATCAAATATTTCGGGTACTAATTGGCTTAGAATCATTAAACTTTGTCAGTTGATGCGTCTTGGGTCCTCGGAGTACAACAACTGAAAAGTAGGTCATGGTGACCTACTTTTGAAATTTTATGGCTGTATTTAATATTTTCAGGAATTATTTGGCTTAGAATCGTCAAAATTTGTCAGTTGATGTATCTTTGGTCCTCGGAGTAGGTTGACTGAAAAGTAGGTGACTGTGACCTACTTTTGAAAATTTATGGCTGTAATTAAATATTTTGGGTACTTATTGGCTAGAATCATCAAACTTTGTCAGTTGATGCGTCATGGGTCTTCGGAGTAGGTCGACTAAAAAAGTAGGTCACCGTGACCTACTTTCGGAAAATTTATGGCTTTAATAAAATATTTCGGGTACTAATTGGCTTAGAATCATAAAACTTTGTCAGTTTATGCGTCTTGGGTCCTCGGTGTACAACAACTGAAAAGTAGGTCACAGTGACCTACTTTTAAAATTTATGGCTTTAATCAAATATTTCGGGTACTAATTGGCTTAGAATCATTAAACTTTGTCAGTTGATGCGTCTTGGGTCCTCGGAGTACAACAACTGAAAAGTAGGTCATGGTGACCTACTTTTGAAATTTTATGGCTGTATTTAATATTTTCAGGAATTATTTGGCTTAGAATCGTCAAAATTTGTCAGTTGATGCATCTTTGGTCCTCGGAGTAGGTTGACTGAAAAGTAGATCACGGTGACCTACTTTTGAAAATTTATGGCTTTAATTAAATATTACAGGTACTAATTGGCTTAGAATCATCAAACTTTGTCAGTTGATGCATCTTGGGTCCTTGGAGTAAAACAATTGAAAAGTAGGTCACTTTGACCTACTTATAAAATTTTATGATTATAATTTTAAAAAACATTTTAGGTATTAATTGGCTTAGAATCATCAAACTTAGTTGATGGGTCCTCAGAGAATGACAAGTGATAAGTAGGTCACCATGACCAACTCTCAGGTACTAATTGGCATAGAATCATCTTGGGTTCTCAGAGTGTGAATTGGAATTTCAAGGGTTTATGTAAATATACAGGATACTCCGAAGCTTCAAATAGAAGTGATAGGTTGTACAGTTTATCAGAAGAGCGATTCAAGGTCCATGGGCCTCTTGTTTTATTTTATACATGTAGTTATGCACCTCACCAACCCTTCTTGTGTTCAAAATGCTTCAGTCGTTTGTTTGCATCATAACTTAACAAGAAGTCCGTGATTTTTTTGTGTGAAGTTTAGTTTTTAAAAATCCGAAAATGACAGGCTAAAAGGATATGTATTATTGATGAAAATAATGAAATTGGTAATCAAAGTTCAAAATACACGTGCGGTGGCGATATTCAAAATTGACAGGAAGTCATTTGACTTTAATACACTTAAATATGTGGTCAAGAGGAAAGAGTTTGAAAGTTTTGATAAATACACACCATGCATCACAGAGTTGACCAATATGAATGCATTATGATCAGGTCACGTGGTAAGTACCTCTATCACAATAATTGACACGTGGAGCACCTGCATTGTTTTCTTATAATTAAGTTAAAAATTTATTTAAAAAAAAATGAAGATATTAGTTAATAAAACTGTAATGGTTTGGGTCGTGGATATCGGCCTGGGTAGCTCAGTCGGTACAGTACCTGACTAGTGATGCAGGGGTCCCGAAGAAAATTAAAGAATATTTGTTAAAGGTACGTGTATAGTCAATCAGATTAGAAATACAGCGACTATCAGAATTCCGGGCCGTAAAAAAGATCTGATTTTGATTAGATTTCAGGTATAGGCGAATGTGTGTGTACTGAAGGGGTTAGTTAATTCATTCAAGATTTATTATATTGTTCGTTTGGACGAGGGCTTCATAAAAATATACACACTGCCTGTACAGGTACACATCAATGAATGTTCGGATTAATTCAAAAATCGGCGGACATTAATTTATTTTAGTTATCTAAAGGCAATGTTATTTCCAGAGTCATTTATATTTTCTGTTTCTTATGTCTCGGATTTTTCTTTTTTGTGATTTACCGGTTTACAAAGGCCTGTGTTTTAACAGCTGTTCATAAACGCTGTCAATTAATATATGATCAGAGAAAACGAGACATCTCCTGGTAATTCATTTCTTATGGAAAATATATGGATTGACATCTTAGTATTTACCTATGTAATTACGATGTTACAAACCGTGACGATGACTGTCCAGGAGGACTACCCGTTATAAAAAACAACTCATGATCAACTCAGCGGACCTATAATTCACTTTAAAGAATTTTCTGTATTTCAAACGCTCGATATGCATATATTTGGGGCGCTCTTGCATATGCACTTATAAAACGTGCATGTTCTGTACTTGCATGCGTGTACATTGTATGTGTCCGTAAAACCTTAAGAGAGCTGATAAATGTGTTCTGATTTTCAGAAAAAATAATGGGAACCTATAAATAATTACATGTTTATCATTTTGTTCGCATACAATAACAAGTCTAGTAGAAAAAATAATTTGTTCAAGGTTAGGTGTCTAATAAATTTGTAATATTCAAATACAGTTACGCATGTACGTCTAATTCTACATATTTTGGAGGCGCGTGTGAATGTGGGACTTTGTATTTCCATGTATACTTATAAAACGCTCGATATGCGTATATTTGGGGCGCTCTTGCAAATGCATATATACAGTTGTACATTTTAAGGGCGTCGACAAAAGAACGTATATTAGATTACATACATGTACATTTAAGTTTCAAAAGTTCCATTACTAGTAGGAATTAATTAAGGTAACATATTTTGAATTTTATTTTGAATAAAACAGACAATTACCTCGATATCGAGAAATAAATTGTTTATAAAAATAACTATGCAACTTTCCTGTAATTCAGCGAATAAAATATTAAATAAAATGAACTAGCGATTTAATCAAAGATACTATGAAATAATCTGAAAGATTCAACATATTTATCCACTCATGACTTAGTTTACAAAATGAATTTGGAATTGCCATTCTATGATTTGTTTTGTGTATGACTAGGTCGCTGGATCACACGCCGATTGATCCCCAATGACCTCCTTTGCCACGCGCTATCGAGGGAGGTGTTACATAATTGTAAACACACAAGGTGAATGTAAAAGGCGTGCACTTAATGGCTGTGATTGGTCTATGCTTCAAAGTTATGTTTTATTTTCTCACTATATTGTTTGTTTTTATATGAAAAGAAGAAAAGGTTATCTTTTTCCCTTTTTTTAAAAGTAGACTGGTTTATTCGACTTTGAAAAAAATGAAATAAAAGGAAAAGTTGTCAAAAAATAACTTGGAAATAATGCACAAAAGACTTCAAGAACTTTATTCTAAAGAATATTAGCATCTAATGTAGCCAGATTTATTATTTAAAGTAAGTTTATTTTAGTTACACGCATGAAGAGCTCTCGTTTACTTGCTGAATGAGAACAGTTACCTGTATATGGGTCAAGTTTCTGGCGCATTTAAAATACAAGACTCGAACAAAATAACATTTTCATGAGATCAATAAGATGTTAAAGAACAACTTTTTTTACGACAGCCATTCCCAATATTTACCGTTTTTGAGTTATAAAGCAAAAACTTTAAAGGGCTCCAGATCCCTAATTTGAGGGGCCAGCCCCTTTTTAGTAGTGTCAAATGAAAGGCCTTGAAATTGTGCACAACTTTTATTATACATGTCTTATCAAAATATTTTTAGTTTTAACGATACAAAGGAAAATATGTCTTAATTTTCGCTCTTTTAGGCGTTATAATTTTTGACCCCTATATAGCGCCATTTTGAATACAGAAATCGAAAAACAAAAACCGATGTGCACAACTTCAATCCTTCTATTATTTAAATTCGGTAGAATATCTGCTCCAGCTTTTGTAGTCTCGGAGCCTTTGTCTGGAATTGAAGCCTCCTAAATTTTCATTTAAAGGGAAATAACTCAAAAGCGGAAGTGACTTTTTGAACTGTTTGACAGTATTCTGATAGAGTTTTGTAACGTCTATAAACTCTGCAAATTTGAGCGAAATCCGTTGAGAAATGAGTGAGATATGAGATCTCAAAGTTGGCGTCTAGGAAAAAGAAGAAGAAAAAAAAAGAATAATAATCTTAACCATCAGAATCAGTAAAAGGTCTTCCGTTGGAACGGAAGACCTTAAATACCATGTTATTTCAATTACTTTTCAATTACATTTCAATTACTTTACATAATACATGTTCGTACGTACATATAATGCATATTTAACATGAAAACATTTCCACCACAGCTCTTCTGTTTTCCAAAATCTTAAACTTGTTTACATCCTAAAAATGACTTTGATATTCATGTATTGGCTTATTTATAATAATATTAGTTATTTTCCCCAAACGAAGTTTTACTCTGTTTCTTACTATTATTCTTTTTGTCCCCCGTTATCACTGAAAATGGGGGATATTAATTTGGGTCTGTCTGTCTGTCCGTCCGTCCGTCTGTATTTCTGTCTGTCTGTAACACTTACGTTTCCGCGCGATATCTCAAGAACCCTTTGAGCTTTCGCAATGAAATTTTGCATAGCAACTCCCTATGGACTAAAGAAGAACCCTATTGATTTTGAGGTCAAAAAGTCAAAGGTCAAGGTAATAAATTCATAAATTCTGCTGTTTTATCACTTTCGTTTCCGCGCGATATCTCGCGAATTCTTTGAGCTTTTGCAATGAAATTGTACATAACAACTCCCGATGGCCTAAGGAAGACCCCTATTGATTTTGAGGTCAAAAGGTCAAAGATCAAGGTCATAAATTCATAAATTCCGTCTGCGTGTAACACTTTCGTTTCTGGATAATAACTTAAGAAGCTTTTGAGTTTGAGAAATTTTATACCATAACTCCCTATGGCCTCTCTTGCCCCTCTCAAAGGGTCCTGTCTTGTTTTTTTTTTATTTATTTATTGTATTAAAAGTCCCTTGGCACTATTTTTAGCACAGGGGCATGTGGAGAGTTATTACGTATAATACAGGTTGTCGGCGGACTTCTTATTACATCTATTAGAACTGTTTAGTAAAGTCTAAATTAGACATAATGTATTGTGTAAAATTTTGACAATATCGAACGTGAATATAAACATCATATGTGACCTACTGTTTGCGTTAAATTTGCTACAAAATCAAGTGTCTCCGTGGTCTAGAGGTATGACTCTCGCTTAGCATGCGAGAGGTGCCGGGTTCAAATCCCCGATGATCCTTTTTTTGTCCTCCGCTTTCACTGAAAGTGGGGGATATTAATTTGGGTCCGTCCGTCTGTATTTCTGTCTGTCTGTAACACTTATGTTTCCGCGCGTTATCTCGAGAACCCTTTGAGCTTTGGCAATGAAATTTTGCATAGCAAACTCCCTATGGACTAAAAAAGAACCCTATTGATTTTGAGGTCAAAAGGTCAAAGGTCAAGGTCATACCGTATATACTCGCCTATAAGTCGATTTTTTGGGAGTTAAACTTTGGCCCAAAAATCTTCGTCCGACTTATAGGCGAATCATAAAAAGATTGAATTTTAGAGTATCAAACCTTCTAATATAAGCTTAAAAAATACAACCGACTTATGAGCGGACCGACTTATATGCGAGTATATACGGTAAATTCATTAATTCTGTCTGTTTTAACACTTTCGTTTCCGCGCGATATCCCGCGAATTCTTTAAGCTTTTGCAATGAAATTTTACATAACAATTCCCTGTGGCCTAATATAAGGAAGACCTCTATTGATTTTGAGGTCAAAAGGTCAAAGTTCAAGGTCGTAAATTCACAAATTCCGTCTGTGTGTAACAATTTCCTTTCCGGGCGATATCTCAAAAAGCTTTTGAGCTTTTGCAAAGAAATTTTATACCATAACTCCCTGTCTCCCCCTCTCAAAGGGTCCTGCCCCGTTTTTTTTATTTATTGTATATTTAAAAGTCGCTTGGCACTATTTTTAGCAGAGGGGCATGTGGAGAGTTATTATGCATAACAGAGGTTGTCGGCCGACTTTATATTCTAATTACATCTATTAGAACTGTTTAGTCAAGGCTAAATTAGACAATATGTAATGTGTAAAATTTTGACAATATCGAACGTGAATATAAACATTATATGTGACCTAATGTTTGCATTAATCAGACTTAACTCAGTATGAGTCATATAATGGAAATGAGTAAATCAACTTCTTGTTACATAGTCAAAGAAGCATAACTCTTACGACATTATCATTACTGACGTTTGTGTGTGACCTAGTGTTTGCCTTTAATTTGCTGTATAATCAAATGCCTCCGTGGTCTAGGGGTATATTGCTCGCTCAGCAAGGGAGAGGCCCGGGTTCAATCCCCGAGCGATTCTATATTTTTTTTTATTTTTTTTTTATTTACTAAATGATACTATTCAACATGTGAAATGAAAAAGTAATGATGTCTGGCGTGAACAAACTCATAAAATCATTATTACAGTGTGATTAAATATCCTGCATATTAAAAAGAATCTTCTATACAAATATTAAAGAATAAGCAATCAAATCTTTATATCCATATTGGCATTTTTTAAATTTGCTTCAATATACATGTATACATTTAATAATTCTGCAAATACAGGGGGGTGACCCCCCCCCCCCCCCGAACTGCGCATGCTCTTCTTTTTTCCCTAAGCGGGGGACACAAATTCTCTGAATTAGCTTGTTTTGTTTTTGATTTTTTTTTTTTTTTTTGATTTACCATAAGATTTCTCCAAAACTCATTTAATTCATAAAGTTTATGAATAACAGTATTGTATACGTTATTGTATCCTCATTTCCTATGACATCTAGTAATTTTGGCCGAAAATGCAAATATAGAAAAAGACACAAATATACCAACACCGTTCTTTAATTTTGAGTTACTTCCTTTACGCAGCTGTTAGCATCGAAGACTGGTTGACTGTTAACGTTTCTATTATGCAATTTGCTTTATTGGAGACAAATTGTCATAAAAATATTGGCAAGAATGTTTTTAATTTTTATTCGTAGTTACAAATTTGTGCCTCTTTCACACGACGTAGGAACTGTTCTTGAGTAGCATATGTCACATCTTTGCCCTACCCAGCAAAGCTACGGTAAATAACAATCTGTTGACTGTCCCTTGTACATAATGTACAAAACAAAGACATCACTGCTTTTATTTCTTGCTGTAGGGATGATTCTACCCATGGAAGGAAGCACACCTCTGTAACATACGCTTTATTGGATTTTCACCGTGTAGAGAATTCTCAATCACAGTGTTATAAGTGAAAAACCCATGGGTTAAACCTTCTTTCTCCGGATAAGAATGACTTGCCAATGTCCTGAACTGAGCTTTTCTGATGGAAAAGTTCTTGGCATCCGTCTGTCTCATGTCGTATGTTGTCTGTAAACTTTTCACATTTTCGACTTCTCCAGAACCACTAGGCCAATTTCAACCAACATTTCCACAAAGCATCCTAGAGTACGGAGAATTTAAGTTTGTTAACATGAAAGAACGTACATGTCCTCTTTTAAGAGGAGATCATTAATTAGAGTGTTCTAAGGAACGCATGTGTCACTTGCTTTGTAGCTTCATTAAAGATGTTAATAAATCTATGAGTGGTCAACTTCTTATTAATTATTAACATGATTGTTCATGCATTTGCCTGCAAAAAAGGCATTCATGGATAGTATTTGACTGCGAAAGAATCTGAAATCAAAGAGAATATGGTTCCCTAACCCTCAAATGAATAATTAAATCGAAATTATTAGAAATAACCATTTACCATTTTTATTAATACGTGTTTCCAACAATCCTCCAAATGAGATTTCAGTCTGTCTTTACTGCAGTCTACACGATCCATTGTGGAAGTGCCGCTCTGTTCTGCAGGTGACACAAAAATTACCAAAAATTTAATGGCATCTTTTGAAAAATCTTCTTCTTAAGAACCACTGAGTTAGAAGAGAAGAAACTCAACTAAAGTGTGAAAGCTTCATTACAAGTGTAGATTCAAATTTGTTCAAATCATAACCCCTGAGGGTTGGGTGGGGCCATAACAGGTGATCAAAGTTATACATAGGAATATATAGTAAAATTTTAAAACACTTTTCAAGAACATGATTAGTCATATTAATACAGAATATCCTCAGTTAGCTTAAGGCATCCGACCTATTTTAGCCTGAGATTCAATGGAACTGAATGCATGACAGATATGTATGGGCTGAATACAAGGTATATTTAGACATAATTTTCATGTTTTAGTATAATTATGTAAGAGCGGAACGTACCCTAATTAATTACCTTGGCCTGTCCTTGAAGAGTTACCCCCCTTTCATTTTACTCAATTAAAATCAAATATAAAAAATCTATGTGGTGAAAAAATAGTTTTGAATCGTTTTTCTATTCCTTATGATCAAATACATCTTTCGACCTGAGGATTTATTAATATTCATAGTATTCATTTTTTTCAAAAATGAACTTTCCATGGACTTTAATGCAATCTTCAAGAAAAGTTACTGCTTAAGTAATATAAATTCTAAAAATATCTTTGGGTAAATCCTTTTCTACTCTAAAATACTTTGAAATAATATGTGTATTTTATACACGTTTGATAGGACAGATTTTAAAAACAAAACAACATATATTAATTACTTTATTTTATCCAACAACGTTGACATACTTTCCCTAACAGAAACAGGGCTCCGGCCAGACTCCGATCGAGTTATACTCTCGGAGTTTTCACCAGATGGATGTAGCATACTTCAGAAACCTCGGCTAGATCAACGAGGAGGTGGCATAGCCATCGTGCACAAGGATCAAATTAACATTAAACACAAAGAATCTGACACACGCTTCACTCATTTTGAACATCTGGAGTGTAGTGTCAATGTAGGGAATCAACATATTCGCCTTTGTGTTATTTACCGACCACCACCTTCGAAGACTAATCGTTTCAAAAACACAGTATTTTTCGAAGAGTGGACACATTATTTAGACAATCTTGTCATAATTCCAGAAGACCTGGTGATAACAGGAGACCTAAATTTTCACATTGACAATCCAAACGATAGTGAAAGAAACAAGTTTATACTCACACTTGAGGAGCATGGCTTGTCGCAGCACGTAGTCGGTGCAACTCATACCAAGGGACACACACTGGATGTCCTTATAACAAGGAAGGCAAGCTCTCTTTTAAGAGGTCTACCTACCATACAAGATCCTGTGTTATGCGACAACAACGGCAATGCTGCAGGTGATAATTTTGCTGTCCATGCTTATTTGCAGGTTGCAAAGCCTCCAAAAGAACGCAAGACTGTAACTTTTCGTAGGATGAAACAACTTGATAACGAAAAGTTCAGGATTGACCTTGACTCTTCGCTAGTTCTTTGTGATAAAAACGACTCATTGGAGAATCTCGTCACTAGCTATGACCATAAACTAAGGGCCGTCCTAAACAAACACGCCCCAGAAGAGACAAGAACAATCACCCTTCGTCCAAATACACCATGGTACACGGAGGATCTAAGGACCGCAAAACGAGAAAAACGCCGGGCTGAAAAACAGATGAGGAAAACAAACCTAACTGTTCATAGACAAATGTTCAGAGATAAATCCATTCAAGCAACCAGACTTATTCTAGACACAAAGATAAAATACTATTCAGATAAAATCGGCGAGATTGGAAACGACCAGAAAAAAATATACAAACTTACAAACTCACTTATAGGTAAACAAAACAAACCCACATTCCCTTCTAATGGTTGTGAACAGGACCTTGCAAATGCTTTTGGGACTTTTTTCCTGGACAAAATCAACACTATTAGAGACCATCTTTCAGCCTTAAATGAACAGACCTCCTTGGATGTCCTAAGAGCAGACAAAAGATTTGAGGGTAAACTTGATTGTTTCACACCAGCATCTGAGGCAGAGGTTCAGAAGATCATTATGGCTTCTCCATGTAAATCATGTGAATTAGACCCAATACCAACATCCGTTACAGCAGTCAGCTTACCGTGTTCATCATTCAACTGAGACTGCTCTCCTGAGAGTCCATCACGACGTAACATCAGCACTAGACAAGGGCTCATGTGTTGTTCTCTTGATGCTGGACTTATCTGCAGCCTTCGATGTGATTGATCACACTATTCTTATCAATCGCCTAGAATTTTCATTTGGCATAACCGGTGCGGCCTTGTCATGGATACGGTCATACCTCAGTGATCGACAGCAACGCGTTGCTGTCGGTTCATCTGAGTCAAGAGACTTCCATCTAGGATTTGGTGTCCCTCAAGGATCAGTACTTGGACCAAAGCTTTACAGCCGGTTTGCTAAGCCAATTTGTGATATATGCCGTAAACACAACATGAGTTTCCAGTGTTATGCAGATGATACTCAGTTGTATATGGCAATAACACCTACTAGCAACTGGATAAACGTAGCATCTCGTTTGCAAATCTGCCTTTCTGATATTAGTTCTTGGATGCGCTCTAACTTGCTAAAGATAAATCAAGAAAAAACGAAGCTTATTATCTTCGCTCCAAAGCACAGAATTAATTATTTTAATGAATTTAGCATCATTTTGACGGAAATAAAATTAATGTCTCATCATGTGTGAAAAATCTAGCCGTCTTCTTTGATTCTATGTTGAAGATGGATCATCAAATTCGAAACATCACCAAGTCGTGTTACCAACAACTGCGAAATATCGGCTGCATTCGACCTTTAATATCAGAGAGTGCTTGTAAGACCCTTGTATGTTCACTTGTGACCTCTCGTTTAGATTATGGCAACGCCTTACTATACGGTTTATGTACTAGTTCCTCGACAAGACTTCAAAGGATTCAAAACACAGCCGCCAGGATTATTACACGTACCAAGAAATAAAACATTAAAGAATACACACGTAGATTACGACTAGCAGAATACTTAAACAATGCAGAGAGTGATGAATCGGATTCAAATGAACCGAAGGATATAGTTAGAAATAAGTCTAATTTCAATTCCAAAAAAGGACGAAATAATATATTAGACACTGTTTGTGAAACTCTTCAAAGTCTACCACTAGATACTACAAATAAAAAATCAGTAAGAGGGAACTTGTCTAAAAGAGAGGAGAAAGCTTTAAGATCATCAGCAAGTTTTGAAACTATCATCATTAAAGACGCTGATAAAGGTGGAGCCGTGGTTATCATGGACGCAGATTTCTATGAAACAAAGATAATACAGATGCTTTCCAATACAAAATTCTACACAGAAGTTACTGCAAACCAGGATTTAAAAAAACATGCAAAAAATGTAAGAAATTGTTACATAAACACCTCTCAGCATTAACAGAGAATGAGGAAGATTTTGTGACTGACTTTGACTATAAGGAAAGTTGTTTCTATAGATTACCTAAAATTCACAAATCAAAATTAATCAAAGAAGCTATACAAAAGCAAAACTCGGAATACATTGTTTGTGAAAATCCACAAGATTTAACATTCCGACCAATTTTTGGAGGACCCGCAGCACCTACCCAGCGTCTCAGCAATCTACTAGATATAGTGTTGAAACCTCTCTGCCAACACGTTAAAAGTTTTGTCCGAGACGATTTAGATTTTTTACGACATCTACCTAACCAAGTCGATTATGACACAAAACCCGTTACTTTAGATGTAGTGAATTTATACACCAATATAACCAGTACCCTGGGAATTACGGCTTTAAATTACTAGATTGAAAATTACAGAAATGAAATTGACAACCGATTTACAAAGAAGCTTTTATTAGAAGCTTCAGAATTAGTTTTAAAAAACAATGTGTTTACTTTCAATGAAAAATATTTTCATCAAGTGAAAGGCACACCCTTGGATATCTAGAAGAAGCACTTTATGAAAAAGCCAGTGAACAATTTGATGAAGAATTTGGCGAATATCTTAAGAAAAACTGGAAAAGATATCTAGATGATTGTTTTATTACATGGAAAAAAGATTATTCACTTTTGAGCATTTTAAATGATATCTTGAATGAATTAGACCCAGATATTAAATTTACAATGGAAAAAAGTTCCACTCAACTACCATTTTAAGAAGTATTAATCTGTAAGGAAAACAACAAAATTTCTACAGATACATTTTATAAAAGTACTGACACTCATCAGTATTTACATTTTGTTTCTTCCCACCCCACGACACATTAAAAAGCAATTCCATACAACCAAGCCCGAAGAATATTCACAATAGTCAGTGAGGAAGAAACCAGAAATCACCGTCTGGAGGAATTGAAAATATATCTCACATACTAACATTATCCTTTAAACTTAATTAACGACGGCATCAAGAAAGCAAAGGAACTAAATAGGCAAGTATTAATTAACCCAACTGCTAAGGATGTAGAGGAAATTAAAATATTACCACTAGTCACAACTTACAACCCTAATAATCACAATATTACTCCTATCGTTCAAAATCTCAATGATATCCTCAAAACAGATGAAGAAATGTCAAGTGTTTTACCAAAATTTAAATTCATAAACAGCAAAAGGCAGCCAAAAAACCTCAGAAGAATGCTCTGTCCTTCAAAAATAAGGAAATCTACAAAATCCGTGACAAAGTGTAAAAACCCGCAATGTGGCACATGTCCTTTTTTAAGACAAGGAACTCATTTAATTTCAGAGGAAAAGATTTTTTTTTATTAATTCGGACATGACATGTGAGTCCAAAAATTTAATATATGTTATTACTTGCGGAGGATGTGACCAATTCTACATCGGTGAAACGGGAACCACATTGAGAGCCAGAATCCGGGTGCATAAACAACATATTCAAGTCCCCGATACCGCAATATGAAACTCAGCGAACATATAGATATATGCGGACACGAACAATTCAAAGTATTTCCTTTTTAGCTCACCTGAGCTGAAAGCTCAAGTGAGCTTTTCTGATCACATTTTGTCCGGCGTCCGTCTGTCTGTCCGTCTGTCTGTCTGTCTGTCTGTCCGTCTGTCTGTCCGTCTGTCTGTCTGTAAACTTTTCACATTTTCGACTTCTTCTCAAGAACCACTGGGCCAATTTCTACCAAACTTGCCACAAAGTATCCTTGGGTGAAGGGGATTCAAGTTTGTTCAAATGAAGGGCCACGCCCTCTTTCAAGGGGAGATAATTAGGGTTTAGTGAAAAAATAATGGCTTCATTTAAAAATCTTCTTCTCAAGAACCGTAGGGCCAGGAAAGATGAAACTCATGTGGAAGCATCCTCAGGTAGTGTAGATTCAAGTTTGTTCAAATCATGACCCCCGGGGGTAGGGCAGGGCCACAATGGAGAATCAAAGTTTTACATAGAAATATATAGCAAAAATCTTTAAAAATCTTCTTGTCAAGAACAGCAAAGCCATGATGAGTCATATTTATATGGAAGCATCTTCAGGTAGTGTAGATTCAAGTTTGTTCAAATCATGACCCCGGGGGTAGGGCGGGGCCACAATGGAGGATCATAGTTTTACATAGAAATATATAGGAAAAATCTTTAAAAATCTTCTTGTCAAGAACAGCAAAGCCATGATGAGCCATATTTATATGGAAGCATCCTCAGGTAGTGTAGATTCAAATTTGTTCAAACCATGACCCCTGGGGGTAGGGCAGGGCCACAATGGAGGATCAAAGTTTTACATAGAAATATATAGCAAAAATCTTTAAAAATCTTCTTCTCAAGAACAACAAAGTCATGATGAGTCATATTTATATGGAAGCATCCTCAGGTAGTGTAGATTCAAGTTTGTTCAAATCATGACCCCCGGGGGTAGGGCGTGGCCACAATGGAGGATCAAAGTTTTACATAGAAATATATAGCAAAAATCTTTAAAAATCTTCTTGTCAAGAACAGCAAAGCCATGATGAGTCATATTTATATGGAAGCATCCTCAGGTAGTGTAGATTCAAGTTTATTCAAATCATGACCCCCGGGGGTAGGGCGTGGCCACAATGGAGGATCAAAGTTTTACATAGAAATATATAGGAAAAATTTTAAAAATCTTCTTCTCAGGAACAGCAAAGCCCTGATTGATGTATTATTATGTGGAAGCATCCTCAGGTAGTGTAGATTCTAATTTATTCAAATCATGGCCCCCATGGGTAGGATGGGGCCACAATGGAGGATCAAAGTTTTAAATAGAAATGTAAAGGAAAATATCTTCTGAAGAACTGCAAACCATGATTAGTCATTTTGTTATGGAAACATATAGAAAAAATATTTCTTCCCAAGAACAGGAAAGCCATGTTTAGTCATACTGATATGGAAGCATCCTCAGGTAGTGTAGATTCAAGTTCAAATGATGACCCCTGGGATAGGGAGGAGCCACAATGGGGGATCAAATTTTTACAAAGGAATATATGGGAAATTTTTTTAAAATCTTCTCAAGTACAACAAAGCCATTTGTTATATTGACATGGAAGCATCATCAGGTAGTTTAAAATTCAAGCACCCCCCCCCCCTTCCCGGTAATCTTTTCAATACTGAACTGATTTGTGCTTTTGCCCAGCCAATGTGCTCAGGTGAGCGATGTGGCCCATGGGCCTCTTGTTATAAACTTTTTAGAGACAGATAGATAATTGAAAGAAGAGAAAAAGAAAAACATTTCATTCAAAAATTTAAACCCAGTCTTAACAGTTTGATTTAATTTGATTTCTGACAAAACTTTCACACAGAGTATAACCTTCCCATGTTCTCCAATTAGTAATATAAACACATGTTGCATTTAATTTCAGAGGTGTGAACATACTGCAAGCATTTTATAGCTAGCTGTCTGATTCAATTATAGATAATGATTTTTAAAGTATAATAGTTTTGTTAGACATTACAGTCAAGAAAACGTTATTATGTATTTGTAAAACGTCTGAAGATAATAATGAAAGCACTAACGTTTTAACCTGTGTTGCCTTTCTTTTTAAAATTTTATCTTTATAAAAACCGGACACTGTGAATGTTTCAATGTTGGTATATATATATATATATAGATAGATAGATAGATAGATAGATAGATATATATATAAATGGAAATTTACATAAATACATATATATATATATATATATATATATATATATATATATATATATATATATATATATATATATATATATATATATATATATATATATATATATATATATATATAGAAAGGACTACAAGGATACCCACTTCCGCCCAAACCGGGGTTGAACTCTCGACCTACGGAATCTGCCTCCTAGCAGTACAGGAACAGCGTGCTAGACAGCTCGGCCGTCTAGGCAAGTCAAAAAACTTGTTTTCGATGCCGATGGAATTCTCGCGGCGCTGTCCTACACTACACGGTTATTGAGAGTGGATCTGAGATACAGTTATTTGAACATTTGTTTTATTAAAGGATCGTTACCGATACACATTGTAATGAATTGATTTTATTTATAAAGCACATTTTACAGCAACGCTGAAACTAACATAGCTGCCCTAAGTGAAGAAATATTAATATAGAAAGCACAAAGAAATTCACATTTACAAGGATACCCACTTCCGCTCCAACCCGGGATTGAACTCTCGACCTACGGAATCTGTCTCCTAGCAGTACAGGAACAGCGTGCTAGACAGCTCGGCCGTCTAGGCAAGTCAAAAAACTTGTTTTTGATGCCGATGGAATTCTCGCGGCGCTGTCCTACACTACACGGTTATTGAGAGTGGATCTGAGATACAGTTATTTGAACATTTGTTTTATTAAAGGATCGTTACCGATACACATTGTAATGAATTGATTTTATTTATAAAGCACATTTTACAGCAATGCTGAAATTAACGTAACTGTCCTAAGTGAAGAAATATCAATATAGAAAGAACAAAGAAATTTGTGTGTGTATATATATATATATATATATATATATATATATATATATATATATATATATATATATATATATATATATATATATATATTCATATAAGAAAAAGAAAATGCACAGTTTCCAAATTAAATTCAACACAAGCGCTTTCTGGATTTCATAATCCGTCTTCAGGTGTACATAACATTTGAACTGTTTTGTTTTGCTTGGTAACGTTAACTATGACGTCATGAGTGTCTTTGCAGGGAAGGAATAAATCCATGACGTTATACTACGTATTATAACGTAAAAGTTTGGGGAAATTGAATTGGGCAATAAATTATGATTTTCACAGTCTCAGTACTCAGTAATCAAACTATAAACAAATTAATTATACAAAAAAGACATAAACACATCAATAAATTAATGTTTGTTCAGTTTTGGTGAAAACAGATTGATAAAATAATTCTCTTTTACTATTCTCATTACGACTGAATCGCTCCTAAGTTTATAAAATGGAAAGACACTGTAGTTTCCTTGAGAGCAAATGTCGAAATGCTCACTGCATGGGGTGTTTTTGATGCCGGGATTATTGGTTTGCTGGCGAGGAACCTTCTTTATTGCATAACTTATAATAAAAGGAAAACATCGGTCAAACCGGATCCCAATTAACCGCCCGCTTGCGATTCCATCGCCAGAAAATCAATAATCCATTTTGGTCTTCCATGCCCAATTCATTACTTATTGCATAATACATGTATGCATCATGTCCTAACCAAGGTCTTGCCCATGTTCCTCTGTGTTCAAATGGTACATAGCTGTTATCGTTAGAAAACGGAAAGGTAGTACGTACATGTAATTGTCGTTTTCCATTGTTAAAGAAATTTGGAGTGAAATATTAATGAACTACATATCTGAAAAATCATACAATGTAAATGAAACACTGGAGTCAGATGTGAAATCACATCTTGCAAGTCAGACCTTGTAAATTGGCCTTTATAAAACTGTGGGAGGAGTAGCATTTTGGAGAATTTTACAGAACAAACTTTCCTGCGAAAAGCAGCTTCCGCTAATCCAAGTACAACGCTAAATGTCTTGCACATATACACCTAAATAATTACATTAAGAAATGTGCTAAGTCAAATCTATGCTGACTATGTTCAAAAAAAATTTCGCCAGATATCGTACATACTAAATATAATACGTTACAGTTTTCTTCTCAAGAACGGCAAAGGGATGATTAAACATGTTGAAAAGGAGTCTTCAGGTAGCGTAGATTCAAGTTTGTTCAAATCATGACTTTCAGGGATAGGGTCGGGCCACAACGCGATAAAATTTTTACATAGGAATATGTATGGAAAATGAAAACAGCTGGGCCAGATTGACTCAGATGAGCATTGTGTCCCATGGGCCTCTTGTTAACTGAAACGTAAGGAAAAGAAGAACAAGCAGGACTTTGCACCACAACATCACTCATAATGTAGGGACAATACCACTGAGAAATGTGCTACTGAGAACAATAATGAGAGTAACGACAGACATCCCACCCAAAACAAAAAAGATAGAGACGGGATATCGAGATACTAAAAATTAAATCATATCATTAAGGAATGTTAATTTCATCCGCTAACGCACTTTTTTTTTTACATTAGCGGATGAGAGTTTGCATATTTTCACCCTCCTAATTTTTATTAATATTGTACAGCATTGTTAACCTTTAAAAAATGTTATAACTGGCCGTTTTATCATTAGTGGTTATGGGAGCGAGCATTATTAACATATTTACATCAGAGAACAAAAAAATCATTCACTAATGCTACATTTTCTCATAATATGTTGTGTTTTTTATCATTATATGCCCATCTTAAGATGGGACGTATTATGTTATCGGGGTTCATCTCCGACCGTCTGTCTGTCTGATAGCTTTTTCGTGTCCGGTGTAACGACGAAAAGTGACCCTCGTAGAATATTGACCGGGGGGGGGTCAAATTTCTCCGTAGAAAATTGACCCCCCGGTCAATTTTCTACGGCAAGTAGGGTCATTTTCGACCGTAGAAAACCCTTCCAGGCTGGTAATTCTACGGCTCCACACACTTGAAAAATGACCCCAATAGAAATCTGACCCCCTACTTTTTCACTATATTTTATTATTAAACATTTAGAAATGAGATGTGATATGCGTTAATCCGAAGTTGGGGAGGGTCGGTGAAGGCCTTGAGTCTACTGTTTTTTTTTTTTTATTTCAATACGTATATGGGGGAGGAGCAAAGTATCTTCTCCTTCTTAACGCCACTTCTCAATACAAGCATCATATACAATGGTATACGTGGTATGTTTAATATATATATATATATATATATATATATATATATATATATATATATATATATATATATATATATATATATATATATATATATATATATATATATTTATTTATTTATTTATTTATATATATTAGGGATGTCAATTTTACTCGGACAGCTTAGTCGAATAGTCGGAGGCTTTAGTCGAACGATAGTCGAGTACTCGTTGAAATTTAAATTAATTTTTCATGTCATATTTCCTAATTGTCTTTAACAGACTGTTAGCATGTACAATATTTAATTTAAGCTTTCACCATTATACAACAAATTATTGAATCGTTAACATTTACGTAGTAATAAATATATGTATCCAATGTATTTGATTTCAAATATAATATTTACTGCACATTTTATCTATATACAGAAAATCAAGCGCTCACATTTATCCTTTGTTTTCATGCTGCTAGTACATGTACCCGTTGTTGATTTGTTACCTGAAGCCATTTGAATGTGTCTTGACAGTGACCCGTGATTGTTAAACAATTAAAGCGTAACTCTTATAAAAACAAAGAGAGCTTGCGATCAATTATAATTACGAGATTTTTTTGCAAACAATCAATACAATTTTGAAATGATAGATATTAATATCAGAGAGAGACAATCTCATAACTGTCCCCCAATTTGCTTGTGTTTACAAATATGTAACAGCTGTTTAATTATTATTCATTAATTGACAGTTGCATTATAGGAGATCATACAGAATTGCAGGTTGAAATTTTACAATTTGGATCTGGCAGTTTTCAAAGTATGCCAATGCATGTTTGTCAAACAAAAAAATCCTTTGAACATTAACAAAGACCGGTTAAGCCTTTCCCTGAGGTTTATTCACGAAAGCACTGAGCAATGAAACATTAATAAATGAAATGAGCATATCCATTTTTTATTACCTTGAACTTAAGGAAGCGATTGCAAGGGTACGTGAAAAAAATCCGCTCAATGAATTTTTCTCATTTTTACATATAATTTGCCTTACGTTAATGGTATCATAATATGAAAATTTCAACCATGGTCATCAAGGTTATAAGGATGATATGGTTGCCATGGTAACCGCAGTTTTTCAATATTTTGATATTTATGAGGTAAATTTTATATATCCCATACAGGTATCAAAACTGAAACAAAATAAAAAAAATTCCACTAGATATTAAATAATATGCTTTATATTCAATGAAAATAAAAATTGTATCGGAAACTATTGATAGATGTAGTAATGCCACCGCTGCTTTTGGGAGTATTCATTGTAAATTTGCAGTAATATTTTCACCTTAAGAGGAGTTCTCAACGTCTTGACAAAAAATTACCCAATGAATTTTCCAAAAACTAATATATTTTGCACAAATTATTATAAGTGACTTATGGTTAAAAAACGAAGTAAGGTCATCACATTCATTTTGAAGCTACATGCATTTTCAATAACCACCCCCTTCCTTAAATATATGATTTTATAAATTTTCGTATAATGGTTTGTTGCTGAACCTTAAATATGTATAGTCTGTAAAAAGACTAAAGAAAAAAAATATGTATAGATTAATAAATACTTTTTTCTGAAAAACTTGCGTTTGTTGCTCATTTTGTATGTAAATCAGAATAACAAAAGGAAAAAAAAAATCATGTACTCAAAAAAAAAAAAATAACACGCACATTTGTTTGTTTGTTTGTTTTTTGTTTCATTTTCCCGTCTCCAAAACAATCATTCCGTTATTATATCAATATAAATATTCTTAACCAGTACACAGTGGTCCAAGGGTCAAATTGTTCATGTGCCGAACAAACATCGAGGTCTCTGCACTGTGACCTGGAATGGGGGGGGGGGGGTTAGACACCTGTCTGAACATATTGAATGAATAGGGGTTATTTCATAGAACTTGTATCTGCAAAAAATATATAAAAATCCTAATGTCTTATTTGGCAAATAATAGTGATTTGCTATTTAATATTTACATTTGCAAATATTTTCCCTTCATATTCTTCGCATCATTTTCTCATGAACTAGGTACATGAGTGAGCAAGAATATATCTCCTTTGTGACGTCATAATTCCACACGACGTCAAAACTAGAAACCAGTTTCAAAAATAATTGTTGAATGACATAGCCTAAATTTGCATCGCTTCGTGCTTATGCGTTTCATAAAATATGCCGGCGTGAAGCGTCTTTCTTCATGTCCTCGTGAATTTTCGAAAATTATTATTTTAAAAATTATTTTTTGCTAGATTTGTGAAAACTTGCAAAAAGAAACTTTTCTTTTCTGTCAGAAGTGTGTTCAGTTTCAATTTTTGACAAAATACGACGCATAAAACATTATACAACAAAATGTTTACACAATATATGCACCGATGATTCAATGTTTACATGGCCGATGTAAGTGTTGAAAATGCTAGAGAAGATCTTATAGATGAAAACAAATTTCCTCTGCAATATTATAAAAAAAAGATGTTCATGTCCAGCATGCAACCTCAAACTAGTCTATAACGTATATATTAAAATCGCATTCGTTCATCTGTTCATCCATATTCATTAATCACTGAGAAAATCACGCCGACTGAAGCTTCTAGAAAATGAATATATACGTTGATGTAGATCCAATAGTAAATTCTAATATTTTAATTAATTAAAACAAGAGGACATAAAGATCCAAATATAAATTCATTAATGAAATAGACTTCAATGTTCAGAACTATATACAAAAAAGCTAGACGTGTCAAAACAAAACACGTAGATGAAAAAAATCTGCGTCGACGCTCCCCAACACTCTGCAGCGTCACGTCCTATTCTTTCTCTGTTCATGAAATATTGCCACGAGGACTTTTTGTCATTGGCGCAGTCATATCACGCCCCTTATTCCGGAATGGTTACCATAAACTTTCTTTTTTTTAAACATCACATGAGTCGATCACGTGACGCCTTGCAATCGCTTCCTTAAGATTTCTATTAAGAAGCAAATTTTTAACGAATAACCGACTAAAAAAATTTTAGTCGATAGTATGATCGAACGATAGTCGAGTACTCGAATATTCGTTGACATCCCTAATATATATATATATATATATATATATATATATATATATATATATATATATATATATATATATATATATATATATATATATATATATATATATATATATATATATAGGTTTTGTTCCGAAAATGACATGATATGTTTCTGGCAACGATATACCTTTATGGAATTGATGTTACCAGAAACCATTAAAAGAACAAGTTTGTGGAGCCACACTTGCTTAAAATTTGTGCACGCCTTCAACTCGCTTCCACCTCAGCTTTTTCATGTATCAGTTTCTGGATACACCAATGCATCGAAACAAAAAACGTATTGTATTATTATTTTTAGACAATGAAAAATTTAGAGAAAGCACGACAAATGAAGCGTCAAATATGGAGATGCTATCATTAACTGTAATTACTACTTCCTTTTTATTACCATGTAGAATCTTTTCCCTCTTTTAGGTTCATTTATCCTTATTTAATATATGAATATTATTACCCCCGCTCCTAAGGAAATGGGGGGATATACCTTTTACCCTGCGAATCTCTCTGTTGTGTGTGGAGATGAGTGTTTGTGTAGATGAGTGTTTGTGTCTGTCTGTCTGTCCGAAACAATTTTTTTCGTTGCAGTTTTCTCTGCAACAATTCATTGCAGATGCTTGAAATTTTAACACACTCTTTGGTTCGGCATGCTATACAGTGGTATTAATTTTGGTACAAATCTTGTCCGTCTGTCTGTGCGGGTGGGGTATCACTAGAGAGCACTGGCTCATAGATTTCTTGTTTCCCTGTAATTTGTGTACTTAGAATGCATTTATTGTCTGTAGAATTATATTATCTGTATTGTAGTAAAAACGAATGTATCTAAATAACGTTAATTATGAAACACTATAATATACACATGTATATTGTTTGTATCAGGATCGCTATATGAAAAAACACTAACAGTCTCTAACAAAAAAAACTATACCAAAGTTAACTATAGTTTAATGCAGTATCAAAGTTTTTACTATAGTAAATCAAAGTATTTTTTTGAATATATGATTGTTATATTTTATGTTCCTAAATTTATATGTGCACATTTTTTTTTTTTTATATTTTTAGAGAACTACGAAGGGTGATCAAAAAGTTCGTGAACTATCTCTTTGTTTACAAAACCACAGTTCAGATCAAAATGAAATTTGGCACACATTTAGTCATAAACATGTTGCTCCACGTTTGTGACGTCACAATATAAAAATGACGAATTATAAATGTATATATGACGTGACAAAAAAAAATGGTTGACTAAGTGGTACTTGAGCAACGAACGGCTTTAAAGTTTAATGTTTATCTTGGAAATTCCTTTGCAGTAGCATATAATAATTTGTTCAAGATTTATGAAGACAAAAAACTTGCCAGAAGTTCAATCATTAATTGGATTGATTGTTTTAGTGAAAGAAGGGAGCTGGTTAAAATGATGTTTGTTCTGGTGCCCAGTGAAAGTAAGCTGGGGAAGAGATGTGTCCTCAGCTGAGCAATTTGTAACAAAAGATCGCCAAACAGTTAGAAAAATAGTTGAATATCTTAACAATAATATAATTATTAAATCCCTAAAATATCGTTTACCTTAGATTTTAAATATATCATATATGATAAAAAGAAGGCGCCCATACTTTGTCCACAATGGATAAACGACGCACACAATACAAAAGAGTCGGGTTGTGATGGTCACCATGTTCATTCTGGGAAAAGATATAATCCACCGATCCTATTGCCGAGATTTGGCCATTTGTGACAAATGGACTATTCTTGTTATAAAAAAATAACTTCCATGGTAAGAAATATAAGACTCGGAAAAATCTTTTAAGATCACGTGATTCGGGCATGGGCAGAACGGTGGCAGATGTGCATTCAAATCGGAGAGGACCACTTTAAAAATAATAAAAACTGAAACCTGATTTTATTTCTTTTATAGAAGTAATTCAATTAGTTCTCGAACTTTTTGATTACACCTCGTATTTGTTGTATATTAACATATTATCCCAAAATTTTACGTAACTGATATCAATTTTTAAGAAAGTTTCAGCTTTGAAATCTCAAAAAAAGTTCATAACTAAGTTTCATAGTAAATCAAAGTATCAAAGTATTCACTACAGTTGATAATAGTAAACTATAGTTATACTTTCCTGTAGTAAATTTTTGTTAGGGGTGCCCTTCGATTGTGATAGAAATACTGGCAATATACTCCCCTTCCTTGATCATTATAAAGATACATGTATAATCTACATTATCATGCACATATGCATTGTGTTACTCCTTATAAGTAGGATTTTTGATGAAAGAAAAAAGATCGCTTAATATGTGTATAGGAAAGACATGGCCAGATTTCTTTTTTCTATAGGTTAGCAAATTTAAAGAATGGGTTACATGCTCGTTACCTACAAAACTTACCATTATAGATACGCTGACACGAATCACGTACTTGATTCGCACACAATATGTGTTACAAATTTTTTTGCACAGTTCTGTTTTTTTTTTTGCAAACGCAACTTCAATTGTGCTAATATTGCCAATCATACTTAGGGGGAAAAAAATAATTTGTAAATTAGGCAGAGAAACTTTTTTCATAATGCAACATTCGTTTTTTCCTATTGGTAAAAATTATTACATGTAACTAGAAAGGGGAAATACGTACCACTGTGTATAAGCTTGTGTCAATTCTTAGTATACCAAACACCTCTTTTATTATTTATCATTTTTTTGTGTAAAAAGCCTCATTTTGTTTAGGCTTTGTTGACACTAGCAAACGACAAAGGACATTGGTAAAGATTTTGAGCTATCCATTTTTTGTGTCCTTGAGATCGAATATCAGAGGAATATTGATTTAGTCGTGTTATTTTTACACAAATTTAATCTTCCTTATATTTTTATGAGAAGTTTTATACTAGAAAATCAAAGATATATATCAGATCTAATTTTCTTAACAATTGTCCTTTTTTCACGCAAAGGATCAGTGCACTTAAGCTATGAGAGTTGGGTCCCGGTGTTTTGCCAAAAATAAATTTCCGAAATTTATAAACTTTTTGAATCAGTATTTTTAAACAATATCTTAAGACCAGGATTTGATACATTATATCATATGGAAATGTTAAATAATGCCGAGCGACACTGGTTTTTGCGACGGTGGTCTAGCAGTTTTGACACATTTCTATTGTTATTCATATGCATACCAGTTTTCAACAACATTGTTTACATCGAGCCGCAACTTGTCCATTCGTCTCATTTGCACAGAATGTGTATTTTTATCTAATCTTTTACATATCCAAAGGGCAATGTTGGACAATTTGCGGCTCATGTGTAATTTCTTGAAAAATTCTCCAAACTTTGATCGAGTTAGCTACTTAATCAACAGGTCACCGAATGTCAACCTATTTTGACCCGTTTGATATTATAAACACTTTACTCACGTGACATTCCACTGTTCGATATGCTTTCATTGTGTCTGTCAATCGAGAGCTGTACACATGGATATGTATTTAACTACAAAATCTTACTACATGTATATATAGACTTTTAATACAGTGAATCATAAGATTTTTCGAATCTTATAAAACTGTATTAAGAATAGGGCAATGCTCTATTTCTTATACAAGTCTTAACTTACCCTTCATTTTTAAACCGATCAACCAATCAGAAGTGCTCACATTGGGGTCATCATATTTTTATTATAACAAAAAAAAGCACATGACAAATAATGGTCGACTTTAGCAGTAAACATGTTTTATGGGAAGGGGATCAAAGGAGTAACTACATTTGATTGTAAAAGTTGCTCAAATGCTGCATTATCTATTCTAAAGAAGTTTTTATAACTTCTGGGGTCTTCTCTTTGCACCTCATCTAGCGATGCATTATGTGCACCAAGTTCATGTATGAGTGTTACGCCGCTGTTTCCATTATGATGGTCTTTTCAGACGTAATGCAGTGCATAATACTATAACAGAACTGCTGACAAACCTCGTTTTCCATTATTGAGAGAGAGAGAGAGATATTGCGAAGGAAACACGTAGAAATACCTAAAGTCTATTAACAATCTAATAAGACATGTATAAGCGTGTGTACAAGAAAGTATAATGATAGAAATATAATACTTGCATTATATTACAATTCTCGCCGTGTGTACCGGCTTCAAAATATTGAAGAATTTTGCGAAAATTTTATTAGGGTCTTAAAGTTTACCTTGTCTTCTTTCACTAAATTGTGCTTTTCGTTTGGAATTTTGAAGGAAATTCTGGTATTGCCAGTGCAAATCAGATGCACGATACACCCATATGGGTCAAGCAATACAATACAGAATTTAAAAAAAATCCAGAGAACAATGAATGTTTATAAACAATAGGCGCAATTTAAGTAATTTACTCAATATATGTTACACAGATGTGGACCTTTTATTTCTTAATTCTAATGATTGTTTTATAAAAGTGCAAACAGCCGGTATAACAACTGTATAACTTCAAATGTTGGACTAAGTATATATTCAAGTTTCTGTATGGGTGATTTGAGATAGAATGAGGAGCGAAAATTATCTATCATGGTTTTTATAAGTACTAGATGAAATCCCGCGCAAGCGCGGGGAATTGAATTTATACCACTAAAAATACCACAAAAAATCCAGTAATATATATATTGTGTATACATATACATAATATACATAGTTTCTACTGACAGCCTACAGGCTTATAACAGGAAGAAATACTTTGTTCAAATTCCCGCATGAAGTAGAAGTACGTCTCCAACCCCAACCCCCCCCCCCCCCTTTTGTGAAACTTAAATTACAATTTCATTAATTGACGTTTATTGTGAAACCTGTTATATACTATGTTATGGATATTGTATATACTGTGTTATGGATATTGTACTTCAGATGCTCTTACTTCATTTCCGTCAAGAAATGCACAATTTACTGAGAAATTGATTTTTTTATGGTAAAAATTCACAGGCACTTGGGTCTTGGTTTATAAATATTTATGTACATGTACCTTATTGATATGTAAAAACTGTACCTTATCTCTTCTTTTTTTACATATCAATAAGGTACATACATATTTATAATCCAAGACCCAAGTACCTGTGTTAAAATTAGCTTTTATATAACGCCCTATGAGTACACTGGCGGATTTAGAGGGGGCAGCCCCTCTCCGTTTTGTGTCCAAAATATACATAAAATTCAATAAATCAATTTTTTTGGGTGTGTGCGTGGACCCCTACCCCAAACTGGTCGCCCCCCCCCTTTCAAGATTCCTGGATCCGCCACTGGAATAGGCCGAATATTTGATACAAAAGACTATATTCAGAAAAAAAACTGAAATGTATTGATTAAAGCACAAAAATTTTACAACATAATTGTATTTGAACAATGCCTTATTCATTAATTTTCTCTTTTCATGTAAGCAAGTTTATTACGAAGTACAAATTGTACTTCGAGTTCGTTGCCACGATGCTCTCAGTGAGGAATATATACAAATTTTACCGATAAATTTATTAGGAAAACCTACCAAATATATGTAATTATAGTTTTTCGATATATAAATATATTCACAACTTACAGTGTTATCAGTGATTTACCATTATTTCAATAACCATTCACGCAAAAGCTTTTTATGTTAAAGCATCTTTTTTCTTTTTAACATCGGGCTCGATGCTATATGATGTTCTAGAAGCTTCCGTCAATATTACGATCAGTGAGTGACGAAAATAATTTGCACATTTTCCTTTTTAATCGGTTATCACAACTTATTTCTTTTATATCATTTAAATCAAGTTTTGATTGAATAATTCAGTAATGACGATAATGAAATAAATAAACGATTGCTTGTTGTCAGTTTCATTAAAAATTGCCAGTAACTTAGATCCGCCAACCGGAAACGCCACCGTACTCACGTTTTTGCTATTTCATGGCTGTTTATAGAAAATAAGAGTAGACTTTTAATTTAATGTACGATACTTACAATGCAAGCGAAATCTAAATATAGTTTACGGACATCATCTGGTATCGTGTGTATTCTTAGAGGACTAAGTAAGAACTCTGATGCACCCGTTTCGGATTTTATTTGCAAAATTTATTCATTTATAAGTATAGATATTCCTTGCTTGTATATTACAATTACATTGTAAAAAGAAATGAAATTCATTACATGAAGTGCATAATCTTTACAGATAGTTTGTATTTCTTGGAATTTTCATGTTAACCTAGCAACTCAAATTTTTAGTTAAAATTTTATATTTCCGACTGTTATTTATCTATACGTGCATATAATAAAATATGTATCAACGTGAGTACTACATACTTGTATACTTTAATTGTTTCACTACGTGTTTGTATTACTATGTACTACATGTACAGTGAATTACGATTAAATGTAGTGTGACATCGAAGTCATGTAGATGTGAATCTTTCCTAAAATATACGTTCATTCTTTGAATTGAAAAGCATTCAGCATATAAAACGAAAAATGATAAAGCTAGGGGGGGGGGGGCTTTTTTATATACATATGTATATATATACGAAAACTAAAGATTGAGCTGACTCGGTGCTAGGCAGCAAACATATGGATACGAATCATTAAAATGATCAATATGTATGACCATGAATCGTTTATTATTTGTGTGAATCATGAAACTACACAATCTCTCTCTTCTCCATTTAAATTCATACTGTGGAATCAATCTTGAAATAATGTGCAAATGTTTACATTCCACGTCCATGCGATTTAAATATCTCCACCCATTTGCGGGTACCTTAAATTCGAAAGTGGTCCAGTTTTCAAATTTCCGGAATTTAAGGCTTATACATGTTCTTTCAATGACGTTTTGTGGAATTATAGAAATATGTTTAACAAAAAATTCGAAGTATAAATATCAAAAGCATATGTATGCACAATAATCATAGATTAATTTTACAATATAGTCTAATTCAAGGCTTAAAATTGATGGCCGAAAAGGTTCCAAATGACACTTCTAAAGTGCACTCATTCTTTATTTGGGTAGGGTTCGAAAACATTAATCTTTCTTGTAACGTCTGAAGAAAAAAAGCTTGAGACTTTATTTTCATTCTTTTTTACATTATTTACCCAGAGTGAAATTTAAAGAGGATCATTACAATTTTACACAGAAACAATGCATTTTTTATTCATATGTAAGTTTCTCTTTCTGACACCAGCTAAGTAAATAATCTTGTTTTTTTTAAATGACGACTGCGATTAAACAAATCTAAGAAGACGTGTATTTTTGCTCTTATCGTCATCGAACATCATAATAGCCTAGTTATTTGTATTCCTTTAATGGGATAAAAGATCTTGTATTATTGATGTACATGTAAGGTATAGTATAACCTTTTGTTATCTAAACTTTAAAGCTTTTAGGCTGCGTGATTTTACCCATATGTATTTGCTTAACAAGATACCAAAACCAGATTTTTATGTAAAAAAAAAAAAAAAAAAAAAAAAAAAAAAAAAAAGACACAGGGTTATTATTCTACGGGGTCATTCTTCTACAACCCACACGGAGAAAAATGACCCAGGCCATAATTTCTACAAAAAGTGGGTCATTTTTTCTTCGTAGAATATTGACCAGGGGGTCAAATTTCTACGTAGAAAAATGACCCCTAGTCAATATTCTATGGGATTCACTTTTCATCGTTACACCGGCTCATAACTTTAATACTATTATTATCAAACTTTGCCAGCTGATACATCTTGGGTAGAAGGTGTGTCGCACATTTTATGTAGGTCACTGTGCCCTTTAATAAAGATGTTATGGCCAAATATGGAAAAATTCTGTCCGGCTCATAACTAGAAAACTTTTAGACCTAGAATCATCAAACTTAGCCAATTAATGCATCTTAGGTAGAGGGTGTGTTGCATCCTACTTAAAGGTCACTGTGACCTTTAATTAAGGTGAATTTTAAAAAATATATGTGTCTTTTAACTTTTAAATTATACAATCCTAAAAGTTGTAAGACTATTGCAGTATTCTTATTATAAATGTTAAATGAAAAAATTACACATTCATGAATTATTTACTTTACAGTAATCTATAACAAATATAATGTTTCTTTTCTGTCAATACTAAGAGAGATTCTATTTCTCCCATGGGTGTAATTATCAAGCACTGGTCAAGAAGAATTTTGATATTAACAGAAAATTGCATATCAAGTGTGAGGAGTTAACTGGTAGAGTATCTCTGATCAAGCAGGTGTTATCGATATCTCTCAGGAATTTGGCAAAGGAATCAGCCTCTCAATTGCTTGTCTTGGATTTAATAGTTCTTGTTTGCTAGCCTACATGTAACTTTCAAAATAAATCTGGTGCAAAGTAATTAAAAAGAATTTGATAATTTGATATAATTAAAATTAATTTGATATTGTATAATATATATATTTTTTTATTTTAATATTTATATCTTTACAACAAATTGCAGAGTGTCATGTTTCACTTAGATGACAATTTTACAGTCTAAAGAACAAATATAAATTGTTTTAATGTTTTATTAGGCTGTAGCATTGTCATAAAATTTATACAATAAACATAGCTGCAGATGGGCATTTGTAAAGTTCTAACACAACCAGTTGAGAAATATATGTATTACATACCTACACCACAGGAGGTGTATGCACATCAAACATTATAAGGATTGGAAAAATCATTGAATCTTTGTAACAAAGTTGACATGATTTTCTTGCATTTTATAATATTGAACAATATTTGGCGGGTGTATCATGCTGTGGCGGGGCACTTTATTAATAGTTGCTACACGTGTTTTGAAAAGAAAAACATGTCAAAGTCCCTTGAGTGAAGTTTTGAACATGTTAAAAAAAATTTCATTTGAAGCTATATCGAATTTAGGAATTATTTGATTGTCAGGAACTTATTTACAGGTTAGAAAGTTAATATATCTTTTCCCATGGTTCAGTATCTATGTGTAATTATTTATCAGATATATTAGACTTTCATTAGTTGAATTATTTAAATATTTTATACAAATAAAAACTAAAATATAGAATGAAAATACCGTGAACATTTTTGGGACTGCAGTAGTTAATAAGTATACACGACTGCTTTTCATAAACTGAATAATTAATCTACCAGTCAATGTCCTTTGAAGATACCACTGACGTCATCATATTATCTAGACAATTAAATGCGGTAATAAATTGCTGTACATCAATAAAAAATGCTGTTGGGGAAGAGTTGTATAAATAAGGATTACATAGCCAGCTTTCATATGACGATAAATAAATTTCGTGCTTTCAGAAACAGAACAAATAAGCCTTCCATGGGCGTGAAAACACTCTTTGTAAATACTTTAATCCAAAGCATAATTTCATAGTAAACATAATGGGCCATTTCTCATCTTGAATATAATATCTCCTGACATTTTATAGGGCACATGATAGAATTTTTATGAAGTTAAATTTCCATTCGGAACTTGTCGGACATTCTTCAGTAAACTAAACACAACAACAGTCGCTCTACAAGTAGATCCGAGCTCTTAAAGCGTCAGATATAACATTTCCTGCATATTACACAAACATGCAGAGAGCAAGCACTTTCATACCTGTATGTTTTTTAAATTCATAGGTCATTATGTGACCTAATCACAACCTAACAAAAATATACTACAGTTAACTATAGTTTACTATAGTATGAAGATTTTCACTATAGTAAATCAGAGGATTTTTACCATAAATTTCAAATTCTTATATTTTATTTTCATTTTTTCAAACATAAAAATAATTTTTTTTTAATTTTAAATGAAAATATTACTTGTATATTTACCTCTGGTTTCCAAAATTTACATTATGGGAATGGAATTGTAGAAATATAAATGCTCTACCTTTCGAAAAAAGTTCTTGAGTAAAAGTCCTTAGTAAATCGAAGTATCAATGTGTTTACTGTAGTTAACTATAGTAAACTATAAAGTGAACTATAGTAAATTTTTATTGGGGTATATTTTCAACATATACATGTAAAATGACTATTTTTTTTAAGTGCATTTCAATATGTATCATGAATGCGTCATAATAAGTAATACTCAATACAAAATAATGATTGCTTTATTTAATCAAATCTAATTATACCCACACTTTCTAAAGAAAGTTCGGGTATATTGTTATTACCCTCGTCCGTCCGTCCGTCACCAGAAGTCTCTGAAGAGACAGTAGCTCAACTATTGGGCTGGGACAATATATCAATATGTTGATTTGCATATCGATACATGTCCGTATATCTATATATGAAATATTTCATAATTAACACCAATTATGTTAAATAATTTTGTTTTACAAATGCTAACTGATTTTTTCATACTAATTGTTAGGCCATTATTTAAACACTGAACTGTCTACGGATTTTTCCGTTTGCCCAATCATGACAAGGAGCCAACGTCGAGTGTAACTAGTCGATAGGGGATGCTTACTCTTCCATGGCACCTTATTCCACCTCTGTTTATTTTAGAGGACCATGTTTGCTCTGCTCCCGAATTGAGTTGTTTATATTGACTTTTGAGCTTGATTACTGCTCGTTATCTCAATATTTCATTGTATATGACATGTATTTATTGACAATCGAAAATTGTTAATTAGTGAAAGGCCATTATAGAACAGATCAAAACTGGTTTACAGAATTTTTAAAAGTATTAAAATGCCGTATTGCATTAAATTTTTTCCAAACAATTAAAGCCATTAAGATCGATCAGGCATTGTATTTTTATGTAAGGAATTATCTTTTTAGCTCACCTGAGCTGAAAGCTCAAGTGAGCTTTTCTCATCACTCGTTGTCCGTCGTCCGTCCGTCCGTCTGTCCGTCCCTTTGTAAACTTTTCACATTTTCAACTTCTTCTCAAGAACCACGCGGCTAATTTTAACCAAAGTTGATACAATGCACCCTTGGGTTAAGGGGAGATGGGATTGTTAAAATGAAGGATCAAGCCCCCTTCCAAGGGGAGATAATCAAGAAAAGACAAAAATAGGGTTGGGTCATTAAAAAAACTTCTCAAGAACCACTTGGCCAGAAAAGCTGAAACTTATGTGGAGGCTTCCTTAGATAGTGTAGCTTTTAAATTGATCAAATTTTGACCCTCTAAAAGTTTCCATGAAAAACTACTCATGTTTGAGACAACTCCTGATTTTTCGGCCAGCACTTCAAGTGAAAATAATTTGCATGGTTATAGTCTATCTAACATCCGCATTAGCCCAACATTTCTATAATAAGAAAAAAAACTTGGAAAATTAACTTTTTGTATCGCTTTCTGTCAGGACCGGAAGTGAGAGCAACGTACGATTTTCACATGATGTAGATGAATTGATGACTGACTATCAGTACAGAAATTTTAAGACTTAAGTCATTTACTAGTGTTGAGCAATTGGAGTTTTATGAAGAGGCTTACTTTTACAATCGACGACTGACTTTTACAGATTAAAGGGACCAACCCCAAATATGAAAAAGATGTAAAAGTGTCTATTCAATAACAATGAAAACTTTTTAACTTCAGGGCTGATACACATTATAATTTACAAATATCAGATAATCTGAGTTCGTCTTTTTACAGTGAGTGCGTGGTACGCTTGATACACTGACAGTAAAGCTTTAAACAGAATTTGTTTGGTCTATTTATGAATTCTATGCTTGTAATTCGCTTAAGTTAACAAAATAACGTGTAATTTCTATGGAATTTAGTTTTTGGAAAAGACTGAACGAATAATGCATTATATATGTATATGTTAGCATTTGTTTATTTGAAATCGATGAACCCAAGAACTATCTAGAGCTCCTGAAACTTTTTGTAATGATCTCTGGTTCCCCAAGAGTGTTCCGATGCAATAAATTACAGAAACTCTGAGGGGTGGATCTTAAGGTTTAATTGCTTAGGAAAATCAGATTTAAGTGGCAATGTAAGAAGAAAATTTGGTCGTGAAAGAAGTTGACCCTTCCTCCTCTTTCCAAAACACACAATAGGATTTTGGTGTTTGGAGAAAATACATTTTTTTTTTGTTTGTCAAAGTTTTTTCAGGTAATCGGAATTTTTTTCTGCCCCCTCCCACTTTCAAAAACGATACTGCTCGTCTGTCCTACAATGATTGAAGCGTTTGAATAAAGCTATCTCTTACAGGTTTGGTTTTAAATAATATCCTTTTCTTCTGAAAGAAAAATGCGGTTTATTGTAGGGGGAGTGGCGGGGAAACACAGTCTGTACTGAGAGAGAGCCCTCGATTGTCGTTAATTTTCTTACATGATTCATTTGAATACCTTAGAATATTCCATAAATACAGAAGTCAATCAGATTGGGAATTTACATAAACACTGGGAGAACACTTGGTGGGTCGATACAAGAGTTGTAGACATAAAAATACGTACATATTCTTCGCAGAATGTGAGTTTTACAGAAGCGGGGAGACTTGCTCTTTTTCTCCAAGCAAAACTCGCGCTGCAGAGAGTGGGATGTCTTAAAACACTGCAACGAATATTGCTTTCTCAATTCTAACGAAATGGGCGTGACATTATTTAACAACTGGCGTTCGATAAGAAAGACCCAAACGTTCCATTCAAAGAATAAATTTTACAACTTTAATGCACATTTTGTACATGTATGTATACCACAGAGCACTCTATCGCTGTAAAAAGACTAATTTCAGTAATCCAGATATTTGCTGATGAAGTGATAATCAGCCCTGAATATTAGAAAATTCTCAATTTATCGAAAACAAATGCTAGTCATATTTTTTGAAGTTTGTTATTGAATAGACACCTATAACACCTTTTTCATGTTTGGAGTTGGTCCCTTTAAACTGTAAAAGTCAGTCGTCGATTGTAAAAGTAAGCCTCTTCATAAAACTCCATAAGGTGAACAAAATCTCATTTTGAGGACAGAAAAACATACGACCGGAAGTGAACTTTACTAAGAAGTTTGACGTCACTCTAGACATCTGCAGTCTCAATAACATATATAAAATCATTTTAAGAACCTTATCTATAAGCGATATTTATGGGAAAGTAAAAAATTCCTTTTATGTAGTTTTCTCTTATAACCGGAAGTTGCCTTTTTTTGTTTTGGTTGGGACCAACACATATCGAAACTTTGAAAAAGATACCATTTTATGATGCAAGTCCTATTTAAAAAGGGAAAAGTTGAAATTTTTGATTTTTTGTCACTTTCTGTGATGACCGGAAGTGACGGCTGACGCATGTAACACAAATGCTTTTGTCTACTCCTTGAGGTCTATTACTCATATATTTGGTGCCTTAATCTCTTACCGTTTCTGAGATATCACTCGGACAAGTTTTAATTTTGCGGACATTTAAACATGCGACCGGAAGTGAAATTTTACAAAGATATTTGATGTTACTCTAGACATTTGCAGTCTGAATAATATACTCAAAAACCATTTCAAATACTTTATCTATAAAAAATATTTATGGGAAAGTAAAATACTCAATTTATGCAGTTTTCGATTATAACGGAAGTTGTTTTTGGTGGGACTTCGAAACTGTGAAACTGTGAAAGAGATGCAACAATGTGATGCAAGATTTAATTAACAAAAGAAAACTTGAAATTTTCGATTTCTCTGATCACTTCCTTTGACGACCGGAAGTCACAGCTGACGCTCTTAACACGAATGGTTTTGCCTACTCTTTAAAATCTATTACTCATGTAAGTTTTGTGTCTCAATCTCTTACCATTTTTGAGATATGACTCGGACAACATATTTTTGAAAAAAAAAAAAAAACCGTAAATCGGACATATCTAGCGATCGGAAGATATTTGCAGTCTCAATAACATATATAAAAATCCTTAAAGAACTTTATCTGTACGCGATATTTATGGGAAAGTTAAAATCCCCTATTATGTAGTTTTTCTCATAACCGGAAGTTGTCGTTTGTTTTTTTGTTTCGGGTGAGACAAACACATATCAAAACTGTGAAAAAGATACCATTATATGATGCAAGTTTTATTTCAAAATAGAAAAGTTGAAATTTCTGATTTATTTGATCACTTCCTGTGACGAACGGAAGTAAACGGCTGACACCAAATGGTTTCGTCTACTCCTCGAGGTCTATTACTCATATAAGTTTGGTGTCTTAATCTCTTACCGTTTCTGAGATCTCACTCGGACAAAATATTTTTGAAAAAACGGACATCGCACATTTCTGACGACCGGAAGTAAATTTTGAAAAAAAGGAAAAGAACGTCTCGGGGTATTTTCATTCTTTATCAACCCTGAAAAGTTCAAGAAAATCCGTCCCGCCTTCTCTGAGAAATCTTGATGACAAGAAAAGGGGAAAAAATAATAAAAAGAAGAAGAAACAGTAGAATCACTATAAGGTCTTCCGTCTGGAACGGAAGACCTTTAAAAGAAGAAGGAACAGTAGAATCACTATAAAGTCTTCTGTCTGGAACGAAAGACCTTAATAAGAAACAGTAGAATCACTCACTATAAGATATTCCGTGAAGACGGAAGACTTTAATAATATCAAGATACTCGTTGCAAGCAACGAGAGGTTTTCCGTCCGAATAACCATCCTTATATTCTGTGATATTCTTTGCATATCAAGTAACATTTATCTGTGGTAGTAATAAAGACACCTAAAAATATAACGTGGGTCTTTAAAAAGTACTAGGATTTTAAAGATTTTATTTATTTAAAAAAATGGAAATAGCGCAGAATACACACAGAAAAAAGCTAAAAAATGAGAAAAAAAAATCGGACATAATTGGAATTAAACCCAGATCCCTGCGTGAAAAATTGAAACCACTATACCAGGGCAATGTACTAGCCATCATCGATATTTATTTGCACTCATTGCTTGACGTAAAGAGCGTCCGTCAAGTTATTATTTTTTTCATAGTACGGAATTATAGGATACAAGCTAGACAGCCAAATTTTGTGCTAGCAGATTCACATCGAAATTTGTTAATTGAGTTTAAACAATAACTGTCAGCTGAAGAAATAATCTGTACTCATGAAAACTAGTGACTTGTTTACTTCCTTTATTCATTATGCATTCAATTTTTTATTCCATGCAGCTCCAAATACAGAATCCTTTTCTGCACTTCCTTACTGCTGCATCAGTCCATTTGTCTACTATGAAAGACGGGACACGATACATTATTTCGCGCCAAACGTTATAAGTAATTATTCGCACCTTTTCTTTGGCATGTATTTTTTATTGAATAGGTGTAATAGCTTCCATGAGATTTAAAAAAAAGTATGTTCTTAAAGCTGATTTTCGAGCTATAGAATGTATATTTATCACATTGTACATTTAATATATCGTATATGGCCAAGTAACACTAAGGCAATGAATTTGCTAAGTTTTTCTTCACATTTTTATTTTCCTGTTTACTTAAAAGGTAGACTATTCCGATAAATTACACATTCATGAAAAGACTGGAATGTTTCGCAACAAAACATGTCTCGCCCTACGACGGCCAAGGAATCTCATACCATTTTTGTTTATTAAACAGTCTTCCAAAAAAAAAATCTTAATTTTGTCATTTTCTATTCATACAATAGGAGACGAGCCCGGCATTCGAAAGAAACATTTGCCACGTAATACTTACTTTAGATATTGATTGCTTTAGTCAGGCAAGCTTCTTGAAAAAGGTATTACTTATCACACAATATGTATTACTATTTTGCATTCCCTCTAACTTCTCATTCCTGGCATACATAGAATATATATATTTAAAAAAACAGGGTTTTTTTTTAGTTTGTAGTGTTTAACTGATTAAGTGTAATCGTAGAACCAACATTTATTAAATCCTAAGAGGTGAATATCTAGAAAATGGTTTGAGAAGTTTTTAAACAAATTATATATTTCGCATTCTAATAAGACTCTTTATTAGCCCTATCAATTTCATAGAAAAATAAAAAGTTTGAAAAAATCGATTTTTGAAATTCATTTCATTGGACTTTCGAGACTGAATATTGTTCGTTATCTTCATATTTTGATTTTAGTTTTGAGCTTAGAGGAAACATATTTCCATTTGATTTTCATATTTTTTGATAAATGCTATTCTGTCGCAGTTTTTTTTCTTTGAAGACAATTACAAATAAATAAAGCTGGCCACTCCTAGATTTATTTTATCTTTAATGCTGATACAGCAGGCGACGGGTTACTGTCGTTTCGCCCCAAAACCAGAACGCCCCATGCATGATCACCCCCAAAGATTTTTACCAGCGCCCAAATACAAGCGCGTCGCCCGCGTGGCGCAGTGATAGAGCGTCTGTTGTAGAGTCGCGGGTTCGAATTCCACTGTGGGACGTGGAGACTGGTCCTTCGGACGAGACAGTATAAACCGAGGTCCCGTGTCGCAGTAGGTGCTGTTCAGCGAACATCAGAATTTCGGAGCGTAACAAAGATCTGATTTTAATCAGATTGGCGCTGGCACGAAAAAGATCCCTCTCTGCTCAATGGCCCAGAGTGCCTAGTATAGGTCAAAAATTTGCAGCTCTCCACCTGCAAATGGTTGCGTCTCCATATGAGTGAAAAATTCTCGAGAGGGACTTAAACAATAAAGAAACAAATATCGAATATCTGAAACATAATCCTCCATCGTGTTCCTGTTCTTCTTCACCCTATAACTATAGTCCTACTGGACACGTTATTACTGGTGACGTAAATCCTTACAAACAAAGATACATAGCGGGTTCCAGTAACTGTTCAACCAAGCCTCTTTCTTTACTCCTCACTAAGATATTAACAGTAGTGAAGGAGAAACTTCATGAGTACTGTTCAACAATATATTCGAGAAGTGGTGTAAATCAGATGTGGATACTTAAAAATTCCAAGGAACTTTTGGAAAATTTGAAATCACAAGATTTTACCAAAATCAACAGCTTAAAAACTTACGACTTTTTTACTTTATACACAACCATTCCACACGATAAATTAAAGTCCAGGCTTTTTGATATAATTGACAGTTGCTTTTTCAATAAAAATGGAACTCGTAAATTTACTTACCTTGTCATTGATCATTTGCAAAATCGTTTTGTTAAAAAACATTCTGATTGTACACACAAGTACTCTATGGTTGACATTCAAAAGATGCTTGAGTTTCCGATTGACAATATCTATGTGGTTTTTGGAGACCAGGTCTTCCAACAATCTTTTGGAATTCCCATGGGTACCAATTGCGCCCCGTTATTAGCAGACCTGTTTTTATATTCATATGAAGCAGAATTTCTCCAAAATCTTATACGTGAAAAGAAGAAAACACTTGCTGTGGCCTTCAACTCGACATTTAGATATATCGACGACGTATTGTTAAATAACAATGGTTATTTCCATTCTTTTTCGATACGATATATCCCGGTGAGCTTGAGATAAAAGATACCACAGAGTCTGACACGTCTGTTTCATATTTGGATATTTTACTTGACAAAGACGTTAATGGTAATCTAACAACCAAGCTTTATGATAAACGTGATGACTTTAACTTGCGTATCGAATCAATTGAGAGACATAAAACCTGTATGCAGGTGATGGGGGTATATTGCTGCATAAGTAAGGGAAGTTGACAATTGACAATTTCTAAAACGAGGTAAATTATTGACAAACAAGTTGATGAAACAAGAATATCAGCAGTCTCGTTTAAAGTCATCATTTCGTAGGTTCTATGGTCGATACAATGACCTTGTCAGCAAATACAATTTATCATGGAGTCAAATGCTGACTGACGTTTTTCATACTAATTGTCGACGGATTTTTCCGTTATTTCCTGTTCATGATAAGGAGCACTCGGTGGATGTGACCGGTCAGCAGGGGATGCTTACTCCTCCATGGCACCTGATCCTACCTCTGATGTTTTGGAGGTCCGTGTTTGCTCTGCTCATATTTTGTGATGTTTAATGGACTTTTGAGCTTGAAAACTGTTCGTTATTTCCATATATTTCATAAACAAACAATACAAGCGCTCCAAAGACAATTTCATGAGCGCCCAAAATAAGCGTCCCAAGCGGCCTAAATATAATTGTCCGATCTAACACTGTAATATGGGCGCGAGTTGCATTTGAAGTTATGTTGTTACTGGCTTATGTTCAGTTGTTTATAATATGCTTTAGTAATTGATTACCATGTATATGTAGCTGATAATTTTTGTTTGTTTCATACTGATTCTACATCCTACATCGTTCATATATATATATATATATATATATATATATATATATATATATATATATATATATATATATATATATATATATATATATATATATAAATTTTATGGAAATTTTAAAAAATCTCTGGTTTTATAACATAAGTTAGTTAAAGTCTATTCTATATGTATTCGAAATAGAGTTTAGCGACGAACTTTCTAGCAATTATTAAATTAGAAATTAAATTCAAGAACTTTAACTGAAATTTTGGGAAGACTTTATAAAATCTTTTTTTTTTTTTTAAATCAGTTCAAAATTCACTCTGTTGTCTTTGTTTAATTCTAAAAGTATTTCTGCCCGAAAACGTTACTTATATAAACTTTGCAAAAAAAATAAATACGTTTTAAAATAACATCAACATGCTTGATTACAAATCTTGATCTGCGTTCTTGATACATGTACATGTTTATAAATCTTGCGATCGGTATATATATTTCGGAGCGCTCGTTAAAAAATGTTCGTATAAAAGTTTATTAACATCGACATTTAGAAAAGTAATAATCTTTACTTGTTTACAAGTCTTGGAGCATTCGAAATGCCCATTTGGGGCGCTCGTGAAATGAGTTTAGGGCGCTCGAAATTTAAAATTTGGGGCGCTCATATTACTTGGGCGCCGGTAAAAAAAAACTCTGGGGCGTTCTGGTTTTGGAGCGCAGTGACTTGCACACCAGTACACGCATGAGTTCCTTGAAACACTCTAGTTTAAATATCTAAAAAATATTGGGTCCAGTTATTTTTTAACGGGATACCGGGATAGGGGACTGTTTTCTTTTCTGAAATTCTTTAAAGAGACCACCCTTTTCCTTTCCTGTTTTCATAGCGCTATTGAATTGTAGTAGGGATATTACAGGGCTTTGTAGTGAGGTAATTAATTACTATGCATTCCATGCATATAATCAATCACAGAATTGGTTTTAGCGTTTTGAAGATAAAAGTTTAAAAGAAATGTTTATCCAAGTTGTTGAAATACAATCGAACCCCCCCCCCCCACTCCCTTTCCGGCATCGAATAATGAGCGGAACATTAACGCTCTCCTCTCTCTCTCTCTCTCTCTCTCTCTCTCAAATATCCGGATAAATTAAGCTCTCTCGGTTAGAAAAACTTCAATAAATACTGTATTCAGTAGCACAATGGCATATACAAATGATTTGGCAAGTGATAGTGTGTCACAGTGAAAACTGTCTAATCCGGAACCTGTGCAATCCGTTTCACTGTGAATTCCAACCCTTATTTAATTTCCCATTTTACTGTTTTCTTTGTTCTTTACACTATGGAATCCGACACCTGTCACAAATTTTGTCTCCGATTGCATGTCAGATTGAACAGGTTTCAGTATACTGGCGGATGGAGGGAAATGTTGAGGCGTGTTTCTCTTCAAGATTGACAACAATTTTATTTTTTTTTTCATTAAGAGTACGACTGCAACGCTTAATGATACATTATTAGTTTGTATCATTAGCGGTCCATCATGTCTACTAGATATTTGCTTGTTGCATTAAGCGTTAGTATTCTATCAATAAACGGCGATTTAGTATTAGCGGTTGACGATGACTATTAATAAATGCAATACTTTATGGCAGTAAGCGTTTCAATTGCAACGCTTAATGATATTTTTATCATTTAGCAGCGTTTTATCATTTGCAGTTGTTACAATGTCACCATAAGTCCTTGTTACATTAATCTAATGAATTTTATTTGCTCTTCTGAGCCAAAGGCTCAAAGAGCTAATGCTATGGCCATTTGTGCGGTGTGCGTAAACGTTTTAGAATATGGGCCATAACTCAAGAACCCCTTGACCAATTATTGTCAAATTTATCACAGGGTATCCTTGGCCCAAGGGCTCCTGTTTTTTAATTAAAACTAGGGTTGTGACCCTTAAACAAGGGGATATAATTAGATTAATAAAACCAAAAGTACTGGTTGGTAAAAAATCTTCTCAAGAACCACTGGGCAGATTATCACTAAACTTACACAAAAGGTTGAGGATATGTTGTAGATTAAAATTTGCACGAGGATTTACCCTGGGGCAAAAGACGTGGTCTCAAGGTCACTTCAAATTTGACCAAAAATTACATTTTATTAAAATGTTGATATTTTGCTTACGATAAGGACTAGGATCATCAAATCTTGTCAGTTGATGCATCTTAGTACCTCATATTATGCTGACTCAAAAGTAGGTCACGGTGACTTACTTTTTAAATTTTGCGGCCATTTTTTTTCAAAATGATTTAGAGGCATATTTTGGACAATTTAAGGCCTATGAGCATCAATCTTTGTCAGTTGATGTATCTTGGGTCCTCGGAGTACGTCGACTAAAAAGTAGATCACCTAGACCTACCTTTTGACTTTTATGGCTAATCTTTTTCAAAACAATTAAGGTCATTAATTCGAATTCTGAGAGGTTTGAAATCATTAAATCTTGTAAGATGATGCATCTTGGGGCCATAAAACATATTTATTAAAAAGTAGGTTACAGTGACCTACTTTTTGAACTTACAGACTGTCGATTTCAAAGCGTTTTAGAGGCATATTTTGGACATTTAAAGCCCTATGATCATAAAACTTTGTAAGTTGATGCATCGTTGGTCTTCAAAAAACGTCAACTCAAAAGTAGGTCACCATGACCTACTTTTCAATTTACATGATTATAATTAAATATTTCGGGTACTAATTGGCTTAGAATCATCAAACTTTGTAAGTTGATGCATCGTTGGTCTTCAAAAAACGTCAACTCAAAAGTAGGTCACCATGACCTACTTTTCAATTTACATGACTATAATTAAATATTTCGGGTACTAATTGGCTTAGAATCATCAAACTTTGTAAGTTGATGCATCGTTGGTCTTCGAAAAACGTCAACTCAAAAGTAGGTCACCATGACCTACTTTTCAATTTATATGACTATAATTAAATATTTCGGGTACTAATTGGTTTAGAATCATCAAACTTTGTCAGTTGATGCATCTTGGGTCTTCAGAGTAGGTCGACTGAAAAGTAGGTCACCGTGACCTACTTTTCAATTTATATGACTATAATTAAATATTTTTGGGTACTAATTGGCTTAGAATCATCAGACTTTGTTAGTTGATGCATCTTGTGTCCTTGGAGTAGGTCGACTGAAAAGTAGGTCACCGTGACCTACTTTTCAATTTATATGACTATAATTAAATATTTTTGGGTACTAATTGGCTTAGAATCATCAGACTTTGTTAGTTGATGCATCTTGTGTCCTTGGAGTAGGTCGACTGAAAAGTAGGTCACCGTGTCCTACTTTTCAATTTATATGACTATAAATAAATATTTCGGGTACTAATTGGCTTAGAATCATCAAACTTTGTCAGTTGATGCATCTTGGGTCTTCGGAGTAGGTCAAATGAAAAGTAGGTCACCATGACCTACTTTTGAAAACTTATGGCTTAGAATCATCAAACTTAGTTGATGCATCTTGGGTCCTCAAAGAATGACAAGTGATAAGTAAGATTTAAAATGTAAGTCATGATGACCTACCTTTGGAATTTCAAGGCTTTATCTAAATATACAGGATACTTAGAGGCTTCAAATAGAAGTGATAGGTTGAACAGTTTATCAGAAGAGCAATTCAAGGCCCTTAGGCTTCTTGTTTCTATCTATATCTTTTTTGCAAAATTGCCGAGTACAAAGCAAATTTGAAAATATTTTTTAAACCAATTTTCAAAAGTGTCAAGAAAAAAATTTAGTTTAAACTTTATTTAAGTCATATATATATCTATATATATCTATATCTATATATATCTATATATATATATATATATATATATATATATATATATATATATATCTATATATATGTATATATATATATATATATATATATATATATATATATATATATATATTTATATATATATATATATATATATATATATATATATATATATATATGGGGGGGGGGTGGATGTGGGTGTGTATGTGTAAAATGCGCACAGGATTTGGAAGCAAATTGTTACAACAAAGATTTTGAAAGCACTTGTATATAATAATGACACAATGTTTAATGAAAGCCACCAATATACAGAGGATTGCACTAAGTTTTGTCATTATTTTCCAAAACCAAATGTTTGTTTTAGTCGAGATCGTTTGTCAAGCTTGCAGCTACACCCAACTCTGATACGCTGAGTGTAAGTTTCCCACAAATCTGCCAGCACCTTCCTCTGGCCAAACGAAGTGTCCTGGATGATCATGACGCAGCCAGTGGGAGCACGGCGAAGAAACGTTAAATGTAAAATGTTTTCCTGACAAGCTCCATGCGCTGAAACAGAAGAATAATTTAACAGAGGATTTCACATTTTACTTTATTCATATTGATAATATTCTTTATCATTTGTGTAATTCTAGAACCGTAAAATTGATTCTAGCACAAAAAGAGTTATTATTTCCTAGATATATTGATTGACAGCCTTGGAATAAAGCAAAGCGTTTTAAAAAAAATCAGTGAGAGCTATTTCCTTGCTTCAATTACCAGTATGTAGTTTTCAGAGATTTTTGTAGCTGAAAGTTTTTTTTCTTATTCAATGATACATGTAAGGAAAAAAATGCATTTGAAGGATTCTTAAAGAAATGGAGTGCTTGTACATTTTCAGTATTACCTAATGTTGTTTATCGATATACATTTACACGTACAATACCCTCTTCCCCAACGTCTGTCCACAATATTTTATTAGACTCAAGTTCCTGCAGTAAGCATTTGAAAGGGACAGATTATTATGTACAAATGACTATGCATGTTATGTGTATTTCAATGCGTAAATGAAATCGTGTGGAAGCTACTAAAATAAAAGCACTAAAGGGCTTAGTACCATCTCTCCTAGAAGAAAATTAATTATGTTGGTGTCTTTACAAGGCAATGTCTCAAAAGTGTAATTAAGAACAAATTATGTGAGATAAGTAGAGCATCTGAAATTGTATTATTTTATACTTAATTTATTCCACACGTTGAAATTGAGTAGTGTTGCTTGGCAGGAATTGCGAATATACAAAATCAACTCGTTGGAAAAAGCAAATATAAAATCAAACATAATAGATAGTTGGGATATATTTTGAAAATTACTCTTCCAAAGAATTCTTTAAGGTACATGAGAAAACTAGTTCTAATTGTAACTGGGACCCTAAAAGATGTTCCCCAAACGCTCCCAAACTCCCTTTTTGGTATAAGCTTCATTAATAAGGCAGTCAAATATATTGGTCCTTTAACGCATTTCACAGGGGAGCACGTGCATGTATGTGCATGTTGACCATGTCAACTCGTCTATATATATACATGTATATATATACATACATACATATATATATATATATATATATATATATATATATATATATATATATATATATATATATATATATATATATATATATATATATATATATATATATATATATATATATATATATATTCGGAGTTTCATAAAAAATTTAACGTTAGGGCTATATCAAGTATAATGGCCATTTTAGCATTGCACGCGCGCACACGTGCATACTTGTGCATGATGACAGTCGTCTTGTTTACACCATTGATATATTTATAAGACTGAGTATGAAAGTATTTCATCAAGAAGTAAAAAAAGTTAGGGCTATATCAAGTATTTTGGTCATTTTAGCATTGCACATGCGCGCACGTGAATGCATGTGCATGATGACCATATCATGTTCTCTATACTTTCAATATGTCTTTATATTCCTAGTATCAAAGCTTCTCAGAAAAAAGTATAAACGTTACAGTTATATTAAAAACATTGGTTATTTTACACATTGCACGTGCGCGCACGTTTATAAAGCGTAAACTGCCCCAGGTTATGTATATCGTATAACATAGGTTAAAATAAGCTTCAAAAAAAAAATTAAAGTTTCAACTACATGTATAGCAAAAATTTTGGTAATTTTACGCATTGCATTCGCGCGCATGCGCCTGCATGTGCATGATGGTCATGTAATTTTGTCTACATATTTCATATATCTATATATTTTGAGTATCAAAGCATTTCATCAAAAAATGTAAAAGTTAAGGCTAAATCAAGTATATTGGTCATTTTACGCATTGCACGCGCACGCACAAAATGGCCTTCGTTCCGCAAATCTACATAACATGCCTATTAACCCTAAAAAGGTTTCACCTCAATCGTACAAGTACTTTACGAGATCATTAACGGACAATTAAGTTCCCAGGAAGAAGAAAAATAATAAGAAGAAACAGAGTAAAAACAATATGTTCCCAAACTTCGTTTGGGGAAAATAAATATAATCATAGACTGACGATTTTGGTTCACTGTTAAGCATGGCTCCACGTTGCACACAATTTCGTTAATGTAGCGTGGAAACTTCTCCTTTCCCAAATCTGTTGTAGTCATACATGAAGTACAGAAATTTATAAAACCAGCATCTGTTTTGTTACCTCTGTATTGACAATAAGGTGTGTTGATATCTGAAAAAATATCAAACAAAATACAGCTTTAAAAAAATTCATCAGTCCAATTTTTGCATGTATAAAAGTCATATTTTGTAAAATGGGTAGACGTTGTTTAAAGCGTTCCGACTGGAATGCAAAATACCATATAAATTATTTTCCTTATAATAATTTTCGCTTTGACCCGTAGGAGGATATCCTATTATATAGTAGATTTTCACCCATAATAGGACCCCCCTTCAGGTTTTTGGTTCAATTTCTTGGAAAATGATTATAGAAAACTAATTTGGCTTTAAATTGATAATTTGTACAACAAATACCATAAGTTACATTAAAAATGTATATAGGTGTTTATAATTGTATATAGACAATTGTCATATTCTAAATTTTGTATTTACTCCCACCCTGTATATTCAAAACCATTTTTATTAAATATTTGATGTTAAACATATAAAACTATATAATTGTACATCTAAAATTCTAGAAAATGAAATAATTATTCAAAAATTTATTATTTTTATTTCTGTTGTTTTTTGTAAACAAAATCTCTTTTTTGTAAATGTCTCATAAAACATTTTTTGTCATCTTATTTCACAATCCTATCTATAGTTCTGCTTGGTAAATAAGTAAATCACACGTTTAATTTCCTGTCAAGGTAGGTGTAACAAAAGATGCCAATACTCTGTTTACCTTTTGAACAATAGCTTACACTTTTTGCATAGATTAACTCTATGTAATTGTTTATACAAGTGATTAACGAAATTAACTTGTAACACCATCAATAAGACCGACTCCTGTCATAAGCATCTGAATAAATGAAATTGAAAATAGGTTTTCAGACAAAGAAATTGTTTTTTAACATGCGATCTGATTTTATGAATTCTCATTGGTCAACTGCAGGAAAGCCGATTTTTGTGACGCGCTCCCATTCTATTGCGAGTTGCTCAAAATACAAGACGTAAACTTTAATTTGCTCTGGTTTTCATTTTCCTACAGAGTACAACAAAGACCTTAAGTCATTTACTGGAGGAGAAAATCCAAATTCTTGTGTTGTCTTTATACAAAAGAAAAAAACCTAGAGTGTACAGTTGTTTAAAATGATATCAAATCAAGTATTGATACTGGTGGAGAAACAAAAATACCCATAATCTCATTTGCATGATGTCACTTGTCTCAGGAAGACCAAAAAATAGAAAATCTACAAGAATTGCAAGTGAAAAGACATCTGAGGATCAATTAACAACAATGCTGACATGTGCCACATCAGACCTTAAAAGTCCCTTGAGGCTGAAGGTCAACTCTCGCCTCACACTGCTCCAGCAGAAGTTCAGTAGCAAGTGGAATTGCAGCAACAACAGCAGGTTCCTATAAGTGTTCAAACTGAAGCACCGCCTCAACCCTAGCCACCACCCCAGCCAGTCAATCCAATACCACCTACACCTCCACCGCAGCAAACAACCATAATACAAAGCCAAGAGTGCCAATGAATGTCACTCTACCTCAGTATGATGGCACATCATCAGTTGTTCAGTGGTGGCTGACTTTCATCGTATATACACAACTATATAAGTTGAAAGATGAGCAGGCCCTTGACATCCTACCATTTTGCTTCAGCCACATTCTGAAACAGTGGTTTCTTACCCTGGATTCTAAATTAAAATCATCTTTGGCAACCTTCAAGGAAGTGTTTTTTCAACGCTTTAAAAATAAGAAACAGTTGACAAGGATATAGACCACATTGTCCACAAACCAAGTGAAACAGTAGAAAACTTTCTATTCCGATTTCAACAAACAACTTGCGACTCTGAGCTGCCAGAGAAATACCTAGTAAACAAAGCTATTTAAGGACCTTAACCATCCTTAGGATCAGCAGTTTACATGCAACAGACACAAACCTTTGAACAGATTTTCAGAAAGCAAAGGGAAGCAGTCAACTTATGCCAGCGTGGGTGACGAATTGCCAAATACATAACAGTGGATTTTTCTCAAACAATCGAAGCAAGTGTGAATGCTGCAATGGCTTCAATGTCAAATTTATGAACAGGCAAATCCAAAACTCAATTACACTGTAGCTGCCATTGCAAGTGAGTCGCGTCCCACTCCTACCCAAAGGTTTCCACAAAGGACCCCTATTCGAGAAACCAGAAGACCAATGCCCCCAAGCTCCTGCACAGATGACTGAGAGAAACTGACTGAGAGAAAGCTATGGTTGTGACAAGTCTTGTGATTAAGATCTTTATGTTGGGCTAAAGACAAGAATTGTGATCATTGTGGATGATTGATTGTATGTTGTTTTACGTCCCATTCGAGAATTTTTCACTCATACAGAGACGCCACCATATACCGGTGAAGGGCTTCAAATTCTGACCTTTACTCGGCACTCGATGCCATTGAGCAGTGAGGGTTCTTTATTCTGCCAACGCCTACCGTGTCACGGGGCCTCGGTTTTTAAGGTCTCATCCGAAGGACCCGCAACTTTCACTTCAAATTGCCGAGCGCTTGGCGAAGAAACAGTTGCTACCTATTTTTTATCGACTTAGATCAGTCGCGGCCGTGATTCTAACAAACGACCTTCCGATCACGGCATCTTTCAAATGCTAAGCTAGATATGTCAGATTTTCAATTCATCAAGAGTACTACTGGTCAAAGGTTAAAGGTTTTAGAGAAAATAGTGCTTCCAATTTCATTTCAGGATAACATGCATGAATTTTCTGTTCGTGTCATTGACAACTTACACCATGCTTTTATCATAGAAATTGATTTCATGCAAGCTAACCAAGTTACTCTGAATTTCAGCACTAATACCTTGTCCTTTGATAATACTAACACTACCCCAACAGTATGTGTTATTGTATGCTAGGTCAACAAAAAAGTATGTAATTCAGAAATACTCGGAAAGTTAAGGTTAGTCGTAAGAAATCAAATGATCAGGTACTACTGGAACCTGTGTCACGAGTATCAAATCTAAAACTAGTTGCATCAAGAACATTAGTAAGGCTTTACAATGCTCGAGGTGTTACATTAAAGTGCATCACCCTACAAACCGAGACATCACAATTCCCTACAACAGAGTCTAAGCTACAGTTTCAGACTTCGATACATCATCTGTCAACCAATGTGATGCACAACTTGCACAAACAAACACATCTGCTAGCAACTCTGACATTTCTTTCATTCTCGGTGGTACCAATCTTTCACAAAAACAAAAAACAACTCTTGAGAAGTTCTTACAAAACAACAGAGACATTTTGCCAAAAACCTTGGGACGAACGACAGTGTACATGTATGAACGCCACCTTGACACATACTGATGTACGCCTTGTACGCATGCCATTCTACAGAGCCACACCTGCAGTTCAAGAGGAAATAAGAAAACAAGTAGATGTAATGCTGGAAAATGATATTATAGAACCATGCAACGGCATCTGGCATTCACCCGTTGTTATGGTATGCATGTAGTAGGAATGAATTTTGTTGTATACATGCATGCCTTGTATTTTAAATACTACGTCACTATTAATGTTTTCATGCATATATTTGTATACTGCCTTAACCCCCATATCAATTTGTTTATATTTACCAATAGCACGTGTCTTACGGGTATTGTTTACGTTTGATGATCTATGAATTAACATTTGCTATCAATACGGAAGTTAAACTTTTGGCTGTTACTAATTTCAGTCAAAGTTCATACCTTTGGGATGTATTCACTAGATTTTACGTTAAGGTTTCTATTGTTTCCAAAGGGTATATAAACCCGTATAACTGTTAGACACGTGGGGAAACTTGGAAAGCATTAATCTGCTGTAAGTTATCTCACTTTAATAAAGGATTATTAGGTATTTAACAGGTTGCTCCCCTAGAAATTATGTTAAAGGGGCCTGGACACAGATTTGAAGTTGATATTTTATCAAATTTTCGCTATAATATCATGACTTAGATGTTGCTATAGCATTTCACACGAAAATATAATAAAAGCGTGTTTAGAATCTTCTTTTATCTGGAAATTATTGAAACTACGAATTTCAGGACGCATTTGATTGACACATCCTTGCATTTTCACAAAGTAAACTTTATCCTTTATACTTAAGAAAAGTAGAAATTGTGTTGTGTATTAATTAAAAATATTAAAACTATAATCCAGAAAATTCAGAGTAAAAATGTGAGAAAGCAAACCCAACTCACTATTGTTGTCAGTCCGTGCTCAGTGATGTGTGCAGAGTTTAAAAAATTGAACACACCCGGTGAAACGTTTGTTTGTTTGTATGTTGTTTTAACGTCCCTCTTGAGAGTTTTTCACTCATATGGAGACGCACTACTTGCCGGTGGAGAGCTGCAAATTTTGTCCTATACTCGACACTTACGGCCATTGAGCAGTGAGGGATCTTTTTCGTGCCAGCACCTACTGCGACACGGGACCTCGGTTTATGCGGTCTCATCCGAAGGACCGGTCTCCACGTCCCACAGTGGGATGCGAACCCGCGACGTAAGGATCAACCCCTTATTCCGCGACTCTAGAGCAGACGCTCTAACCACTGCGCCACGCGGGCAAACCAGTTAAACGTAAACATTAACAATAACAGAGCTCGTGTCCTGTTTACAAAAACAGATATTTGACGTGATGTAAAGAGAATGTCGTTTTCATTGAATTCTTAGAATAATCATGTAAGTTAAATTCATTTAACTGGTTTTATTTCTTGAATAACATTGAAAATTAAAATGTAAACAATGCAACTGTGTCCAGGCTCCTTTAAGATATTAGGTATTTTGACTAAATTGCCGTCGTCTATTGCTCTTGTTAAATTTATTAGGCCATAAATCTTAAAGTTAGGAGGTTTTAGGATATTCCTAAATAAATAAGGTTTTTTTCTAAATTACCCTAGGCCCTTCCTTTTCCCTCGGCTAGGTTGGACTAGCGTTTCCGTACGCTAGGTTGGGGGGGGGGGGGGTAATTTTTAAGCGGTTAGCGTATACGCTAATCGCTTTATGTCATATAGCCAAAAGGTTTTACGCAATTTCTGTCGACACCGGAAGCTTCGTCAAAGCGCTACCTATGATCTGTTTACCATCGCTACCTCTACTGCCTCTCATCCCTCGGCTTAATTTTTGGGGTTACCTTCTGAGTATAAACTCGTCGGTAAATCCTGCAATTTATAGATAATGTTTATTTTTGGGAGTTGAACGATTTTGTATAAATTATATAGCACCCCTCATGAACAATTTATAGACCGCCATAATTATTTGACCAAAATATGCCATGATGGGCACTGGATGGACGAGTCCATTGCTGACTAAAGGGGTTGAAGTTTATTACCGACTGCAAATATCGGCGAGACTCTCGAGTTTGAATTTCATTTACGAGTTTACTCCAAAGTATTTAGACATACCTTTTAATAAGTGAAGTAATATATGAAAAAAAGCTTTTATTAAAAGCATTAAATACATTATAAGTTTCAGTAAATTGTACAGCTGTTTTAATAGAAACAATGGTATTACTTTCAAAATGAAAAGTTATTTCTTCTCTAATTAGAATATTATAAAAGTTTAGCTCACAGGGGTACATTGTAATCTTTTTTAATACTAACAATCATAAACGATCACATACTTTTTTTTTTAAAGTAATATTTTATTGGAAACTGAAAATAGTGAAATTAATTTTAAAAAATTGAAAACATATGAAAACTTTAATCGGCATTGTGATCCTCGTCTAAAATTCATCAACCTTTATAAAGTATGCAAAGATTTAGCTGAGAAAGTTTTAAAAAGATAATGAAAGAGTTATAGAAAAAATCTGAGTAATTAACGAAGATTTTTCATATTAATTATCATTTGATTATTATTTGGAAGTTGTAAACATAATTTGAATATTGAAGTAAGTGACATTGTTAACTGGATAATTCTTGTGAAGGACAAATAAATTATCAAACAATGACTTTAAGTGTACGTGTGAAATAATAAAAAAAATAGTATAGTTGGATTAGACAACTTTACTTTTCACACGTTTTCTTTGATATCAGGAGTATTGCATGAAAAGCGTGTGCCAAATACTCAGTATCTGTCCCTAAATATATCGTGCAAGAGCCTTGTTTTATTTTAAATGATTGTCAAATATATTCATTTGAACATTTAAATTATTTGCATGGTCAATAATGCACATTTCTTAAAAAATCGATTATCTAGTTTGCTTGTCCGTCCTCCAGTGAGGGTAGTTTCGTAGTAGCACATAATATTAAACGGACGTACTCAGTACCTCAAAATTACAGAATCACTATTAATTAAATGAACTTCAATAATTTAATGTTAAAGGTTAAGATAATGAAGAGTGAGCAATCTCAAAATATCAACAATAGAAACAGTACAAATTGGTTAAGATGGCATAAAACACGGACAACTGAAAATTCCAGAGGTGGGATCAGGTGCCTAGGAGAAGTAAGCATCCACAGTTGACCAGTCATACCCGCCATGAACCCTGTGTAAAGTTGAAATCTATATTGTAGTTGTTTTGTTTTGATCCGACTAGTTTACCTTTTCTTCAAATTATAGCTACAGAACTGAAGCTCTCCAAAAAAAAATATTGAAAAAAATCTTCGTCAATCCCAATTTTTTCAGACCAGCGAGGTTTGTTGAAGCTGGTGTTTTCATTACAATTGACATGAGGTGTTGAAATCAGTGTTGAAATCAGGTACAAATAAGCTCGAAAATAAGACTAAAACAGAATCTCAAGTCAAAAGAAGGACCTGGGAAATAATAAACATGAAAATATAGGAGAGTGTACAAAAATATTCTAGAACCACTAATAAAAATGATGTTCTAAGGTTTACTCCTATTACTCCTATTACACACAAAAGATCTGATGAGTGGAGATTTGCAGTGGATTATGGAAAGCTATATAAAATCACTGTTCCTCTATCTTTTCCCCTCGTTCAAACCTTGAAACTGTCTTTGATGCTATTGGTAAGGCATAACAGTCTATTACCTTAGTTCAGGGTTTTAGCAAATTAAAATTGGGGATGCTACAAAACACAAAGCAGCTTTCCTCACCCAAGAGGGCATATTTAAATGGAAAAGAATGCCATTTCTAATGAATGCACCTATATCTCTTTAAACAGTCATGACCCAAATTCTCAAGGGTATCAATTTTGCAGGTATATTACTGAAGAACCCAGATCATTTTTGGTGAATTTAGACTTTTATCAAAAAATTTAACATTGATAAATCGAAAAAGCCGTAGTTAAAACATTAACTATTATTATCCATTGTATAGACGTCACTGAGTCTTAGGGTAAAAGAAGCACTCCGCTACGATGTCATCATGTGACGTCTTTAAATAGAAAAATTGAAAAAGTGAACTTAACGGTCACCTGAGTACAATACAACAATTTAGAGGATCCAAAAACTGAAAAATGAAGTTTTATTGCCCAAAAGCAAGAAAAATAGTATGATTAGCATCAACAAAATAATTGGTCTAGTATCTATCTGTCCCCAACTTATCACTTTTACCATGCAGACTATTAAAAAAATGTCTATTTTTTAACCCCATATCATTACTTCTCACATTGGCCTCTCTTGGCCTTTGAAGAACATTTAAAAAGATCAAGTATTTTGTCTCATTTTTATTCATCTATTATTTCCAAGTCTACCTGATCATTAAAACTATGAAAGTATTTTTGTATTATACAATAGATATTCTTGCATAATTCCTGTATTCTATTGACCTTTCAAATACATTGTTTACAGTGATTAATTATCTAAGGTGAATGGCAAAGGGGAATAACTTTGCTCAGCAGAATACAAGATAATAGATAATAGAGCAATAGAGCCCTGGCCAGGTCCAGAACACTTGACTAAATGGTCCAGGTGTTCAAAATTCTGATAAAAATATCTTTGCATATTAAAACTTTTACTCTGTTTGCCTCGAATATGCCCAGAAGCATAGAATATTTTCAAAGAAATGCATTTTAACTATATTATTAAATAAATAAAGCCCCATCCTTTCACCAGAACATCTGACCCAGGGGCCATGAACTCACAATTCTGGAAGAAGCACCCTTGCTTATCATAACTATGCACTTGTTTCTTTGCTTTATAACCAGTAGTAGAAAAAATATTTGAAAGAAATTATGCATTTTCATAATAATATCAATAGAGTCACCCCCCCCCCTCTTCACCAGAACCCCTAACCCAGGGGCCATGAATTTCACAATTTTGGAAGAGGCATTCCTCCTTATCATAACCATGCACTTCCTTTATTTGAATAACACCCAGGAGCAGAGAAGAATATTTTGAAAGAATTTATGCATTTTCCCTATATAATCAAAAGAGCCCCGCCCTAAAACCAGAACCCTTGACCCAGGGTCCAAGAAATTCACAATTTTGGAAGAGGCAACAATGCTCATCATAACTATGTACTTAGTTTATTTAATACCCAGGAGGAGAGAAAAGATTTTCAAAGAATTAATGCATTTTCACTATATATTCAAAAGAGCCCCGCCCTAACACTAGTACCCCTAACCCAGGGGCCATGAAATTCACAGTTTTGGATATTCACTCTTGCTCATCATAACTATTTACTTAGTTACTTTATATAATACCCAGGAGCAGAAAAGAAGAAGATTTTCAAAGAATTAATGCATTTTCACTATATAATCAATAGAGCCCCGCCCTAACACCAGAACCCCTGACCCTCGGGCTATGAAATTCACAATTTTGGAAGAGGTACTCTTATTCGTCATAACTATGTACTTGGTTACTTTATTTAATATCCAGGAGCAGAGAAGATTTTCAAAGGAATAATGCACTTTCACTATATGATCTATATAGCCCCAACCTAGCACCAGAACCCCTGACCCTGGGGCAATGAATTTCACAATTTTGGTAGAGAACTCAATGCTTATTTCAATTATGCCAACAGTTTGACTGCTTGATGTCCAGGAGTAAAGAAGAAGATTACTAAAGATTGCATTAATTTTGGTGGTTTTAGCCCCACCCCTCAGGCCCCCCCCGGGGGGGGGGGAGGGGGCAAGGACCATATAATTCACAATTTTTGTTCCCCTTCACCCACAGATGCTATATGCCAAATTTGGTTGAAGCGGTTTCAGAGAAGATGCTAAAATGTTCAAATGTTAACACACGACGCACGCCGACGGACGAAAACGGATAGCAATAGGTCACCTGAGTGACTCAGGTGTCCTAAAAATTCAACACTGCCCCGGGGATAATTCATTTCTTTTTGTGAAAAAAATTATGTTAAACAATAACCGTGCCATGAAAGGTGCTGCTAGAATCCTACTATCCCGTTAGAGTAAAAATTATTCCAAAGGTTCGCATGAAACCTTACCAAAAATTCTACATTTTGAATATGCGATCAAGGAAATGTCATCAATTCATGTTAACCACACGATTCTAGCAGCACTTTCCAAGTCAATAGTTCTATTGAATACAAGCCTTCAATACATACAAAAATTATGTTTCAAAGTATGCGGCGTAGTGTTGAACTTTTGCATCTTTGTTGTTACAACGACAGAGGAAAGGCTGATTGAGATTTCCAAACACTGAATGTGTTCATTATAAGAAAACATGATAAGAATAAATCAAGGTACCTGCATCTTAATCTTTAATTCCTTATGAATCACATATGGCATTCACGTTATATACTTTAAAACTCCCATTTCATATATTTGTTGACATAAATTCTCGTCACGTTTAATTTTCACTCGGCAAATATTTGATCAATAGTTATGACGTCATGGATTTGGTATTTAACCCCCATAGTAAATACTCAGCTATTTATACCACCCCAAAAAAGCAAAGATTAAGTTAATATTATGTTTTTGAATGAATCCATTCATTTCTTGGACCCGTAATTAAACTTAAAATCGGATATTAAGAAATCATTATCTCTAAAGTTTACGTCATACAGCTTACTATGACGTCATTTTGTAATATTTACATTCAGTGTAAATTTCTTAATGAAATCCATTAGAAATCTACGACGTTCAAATCTCTATAACACACGCAAAACCTTGTCACTGACCGGTAGAATACACAGTAGGAACTATATGCATTTTCAATATCTAGGAACACCAAATTGTATATTGTTTTCACTCAATTTGACAAAAAAACTACCCTGTTAACTTAACGTAAAATACAACAACTGTGAGTTTAAAATCAATTTGTCATTTTTTTCTCGCAATGTTCATTTGCTTTATTTAACTTTCCAACGTCACAAATGGCTCTTACGTCTATGAAATATGAAGATAACGAACAGTATTCAGTCTCGAAAGTCCAATGAAACGATACAAATTTGAAACAGAGCAAACACGGACCTCAAAATTTAGAGGTGTGATCAGGTGCCATGGAGGAGTGAGCATCCCCTGCCGACCGGTCACACCTGCCTTGTGTTCCTTGTCATGATCGTGTAATAACGGAGAAATGCGTAGACAGTTCAGTGTATAAATAATGGCCTAACAATTAGTATGATTGAAGTCTGTCAGCATTTGACTCAGTGATAGGCTGTATGTGCTGACAAGGTCATTATATCGACCGTAAAACTTGCGAAAAGAAGACATCAAACGAGACTGTTGAATCCTTGTTTCATCAACTTGTTTGTCAATAGCTTGCCTTGTTTTAGAATTTGTTCATACGTAGAGCATGCTCTTGCGTATCGAATCAACTGAGAGACATAAACCACGTATGCAGGTGAAAAGGGTATATTGCTACATAAGTAAGGGAAGTTGACGATTGAAAAGTTGAAGTCATCAAGTTTATCACAAAGTTTTGATGTGAGGTTACCGTTAACGTCTTTTTCTAGTAAAATATCTAAATATGAAACAGATATGTCAGAATCTGTGGCATCTTTTATTTCAAGCTCACTGGGATATAGCGAGCCGACATATGAATGAAAGTAACTATTGTTAATTGATAATACGTCGTCGATATATCGAAATGTCGAGTTGAAAGCCACAGCAAGTGTTTTCTTCTTCTCATGTAGAAGTTATTAATTTGAATAAATTCTGCTTCATATGAATATAAAATAGGTCTGCTAATAAGGGGGCGCAATTGGATCCCATGGGAATTCCAACAGATTTTTGGAAGACCTGATCTCCAAAAACTACATTGATATTGTCAATCAGAAATTCAAGCATCTTTTTAATATCAACTTCAGTGTTCTTGTGTGTACAATCTGTGTACTTTTTATCAGAATAATTCTGTAAGTGACCAATGACAAGGTAGCTATATTTACGAGTTCCATTTTTAATGAAAATGCAGCTGTCTATGATGTCAAAAAGCCTGAATTTCAATTTATCATGGGGAATGGTTGTATACAGTGTTGAAAAGTCGTACGCTTTGATGCTATTGATTTTAGTAAGATTTTGATATTTCAAATTTTCCAAAAGTTTTTAAGTATCCACATCTGATTCACACCACTTCTCGAATATACTGTTATACAGTACTCCTGAATTTTTTCCTTCATTACAGTAAATATTTTGGTGAGGAGTAAAGAAAGGGGCTTGTTAGAAAATCTACTGTAAAGGTATGGTAATTCAAATTCATTTTGATTGTTGGGAATATTGAAAGTATCTAAAATAGACATATGATTTTGAAGAATTTTCTCCTTAAAAAGGGAGGTATGGGTGTAAGTTGGATTTCCACCCGTAGAATTAAATCCTAGTTCCTCTAAAATACAATTCAAATAGTGAGCCTTACAAACAAAGACTATGTTGTTACCAGCTTTGTCAGCTGGAACCAGTACATACTGATTGTGTAATCTATCTAATTCCTTTCTTACTTCCGAGTTATTAAGAGGCAGTCCACCAAAAAACCAGGCAATGGATGGCACATCACATGTCATGGATTTTAATTATTTTTTGCATGTAGACTTATTAAAGTAAATGTTTACACATGGCAACATCAAAATTTTTTTTAGTGTTCCTCTAGTCCTATTTTTGGTAAGTGCATAATTTTAAGTGCAAAAAGGTCAACAAGTTGGTTAAAAATTTACTACGTTTTTGTTTTGTTTTATTTGAAACAGATACTCAAAAACTGGATATGTCAATAAATATTATTTATAGTATAAACCCTTATCTTTTATAATATCAATGAATAAGACACCAATTTATATTTCTTTAGAAAAAATTATGTGGTCTAAACTTGAGTTAAGCAAGTGACTTAATGAAGTCACTATACAATTTTCATTACGTTCTAAAATCCAATACATTGAAATGTCAAAACTTTCTCCTCATCTTATTATGAATACAAAGTACAAATTGTTGAATCAATTTAAAAAATTGGTGGGAACAGGTATATTGAGAGAAATAAGAGGCGTCAAATTATCTACTTTTTATAAATTTATCCAAATTAAACCGATCCCGACCGGAATTATATAAAGAAGAAAGCTACTATGATTTCATCATGAAACTTGGTTGTTTTGTTTTAATATGGTTTACAAATTACTTGATTTATTTTTAAACATGTTTTCTAGGTGGCAATTACCATTAATTTGATTACTTAGTAATTTTGCATTAATTTCGATCGGGATCGGTTTTATTTCAATCGGGATTGGTTTCTATATTAAAAATTAGATTTTTTTTTCTAAAATCGGCTCTTCGATGTATTTTATCGTAGGAATATGTCTGTATCTTATTTCTTTTCTGTGAGTTACATGTTTTTTTAGATGATTTTATCCATAGATTACATATATCTTAATTACTAAATGTTTTTCAGGTCCATGAAGATCTTTTTAATTACTTGTAAAACATATGTTTGATTTCTTGATACACATCTATTTAAAAAGATATTTATTTAATGTTACAATTAATAGCAAATTTTAAGCTTAATAAAATATCTCATTTCCAAGAAAAATATTTTTCTAAATTATCTGGACTAAAAAGAAAATCTAAAAAAAAAAAAAAAAAGTCCTGCAGTGGCGAAATTACACATGCACGTATTTTAATCCAGCAAGTATTTTTTATGTGTACAGCCTCGGCTCTAATCCATTTTTTTTTAATCCATTCATCATATTAAAGAATATTTTCATGCTCTAAGAAATTTAATTTGAAATCAATAAGAAAAAAACCTGTACACTTACATACATATAATCATGATAATTGAGCCCAGAAATGATCGCACGAAAAAAAAAAAGCAGGGGGAGGGGGGTTTCGTCTGGGCGGCATCCGTTTTGTAACTGGTTTGATAATAATGAGATATTTTGGAAATTTACCAACCTACTGACTTATTTAACTCAATATAAAGTATAAGGATGTGTGGAACAATTCAGTGTCAAATTTTAAAAACGAAAATAAAAAAAAATGTTCCATTGACTCATCTGCCGTTTTAGTGTCAGTTTGAAGTGGGCTTCCAGTAGTAGAATGGCAACACTTTTCTCATTAATTAGTAAATTTATAGATTTCTATAACTTTTTTTAATTTCAGATTTACATTTAAGAAAATAAAGTCTAAACAGAATCTGAACCACCGACACTAATAGTAAACAACCATTGCTAATATTAGTGAAGTGGGATGTGATGAGTACTTCCGTTCTTACAACTGTTAAAAACTTATTCGGTCCGACAGTCGTATAATGCTGATATTTGATATTACTGCATATAAGTTAACATATTCAAGTATTAACAACACTTCATGAAGTGCACATCTCGACTTTGCTGAATTTAATGTTGTGTAAATTTGGAATATTCATTATTACTGAATAATAAAAAATAATTCTTAATCTTTTCACATCCAAATTTTATCAATTTAAGGTCAAGATCTAGTAAATGACTTTAGACTACTTTTTGGTGCTAGATCCATTATGACGTCATAATCATTTTCAACTTTCTTTTTCCCGTACTTTACGACTGTAATAGAATTATGTACAAAATCAAGTATTTTCATGGAATTCAATTTGAAATCATGTGAAAAGTAATCCCGATACCTATATTCAATTTAATATTATTTTAAAGAAGAGGTCAAGAACATACAAAATACCGTTTTCCGAGAGACTGTAGGCAATCTGGATACATTTCTTTTGTCTGATATGGAAAAAAACTCTTGTTTTCATGACTGGTATTCTTAGTTTTTCATTGAAAATGACAGTTTAAAATATGATTTTTCTTCTTGTTTACCTACAAATTATGCCCCGAAACACCTTATTTGTCCAACTAAATATATGAAGTATCATTAAAGGAATTTATTTCTCAATTTTGAGAAATCTGTAGGCACCTTTCATTTACTAGATCTTGACCTTAATCCTATTATGATTACTGTAAAGACGTTTTGTATATGTATAAAATTACTTATCAATACTGACTTGTTTTAAAACATCTATAGCTGAGGCACCGCCCGTGACTAAAATACATTCTGGATCACAATATAATTTAATGCACTCGGAAAAGTAATTGGACAGAAAAGAGAAATTATTTAACGTAACTTTTTAAAAATCTTTTTCTTTGCATGTTTACATAAATTTACCAACTTCCGCGGAATATTTGCAACTATTGTGACGCAATATTAGATAGGTATTTGACGTCACTGATACATCAATGGAAACGTGGTTTCAACCTGAATGATAAAGCAAATTTTAGACTAAATATTATGTTTGGAGGTGAAAATTAATTCCGTTTTTGAAAATAAACCAATTATTTTTGGTTGAATGATATTCTTTAGCGTATCAGTTCTAAATTTCTCACAGGGGTTCTGATAGTAAGATGTTTAGATGATTTCCCGATGCTACGGGAGATAACTCTTGCATCACAGAATTTCATAAAAATGACTGTCTATTTTGCAAGAAAACTACTATTGAAAATATTTTTCCCACTGATTTTATTTTTTAAATTGAAAGATGAATTATTTCTTGATTTAGTTTGGAGTGAATTATAGATCTGTTGAAAATGTATTAGAATTTACAGTTCTTTGTTTCCGACCTACATTCAATGGTTTATATAGGGGAATTCAAGAACACAAAACAAAACGATATTTTAGTAAATAAGCTATTTTCAAACAAATCTTTACTTACATTATTCCATATGGACTACATTAATATCATTTTCAATAAAATATCAAATATTCGTCACATTCGATGTGCCGCCTATTAATACAAAACTGCCTGGTTTTCTGGTGGACTGCCTCTTAAAGACAGAAGGATAAATAGTTTTCATACAACCCCTTAATCGCTTAGTGCGAGATTTCAACATCCATCTGATGCTCTTAATCCATTCTGTCAAAGTGTCAAGGTCTTCTTTTTCGTGTTTGGCCCATCCCCTGGCGTAATCTTCCCCAAATTCATGATATTTATAAAATTATGAGGCCAATTGAAAGAATTGGGTTCCCTAAATTTTGGCCCCTTTGAAAAAAGGGATTTAAAGGTCCTCATTATTAACTATGTTTACATCACCAGTAATGACGTGTCCAGCAGGACTATAGTTGTAGGTGAAGAAGAGCATGAACACGTAGCTATAGGAGGATTATGTATAAGATATTCGATATCTAGGCATTGTAGACTTTTTTTTGTAATTAAAAAGTTTGAAAGCAATAGTCGATGTATATTTAAAAGAAATACAAGATGTGGACTTCAACTTGAAATATGGTGGAATATAAGACTAGGCCCTTTTGTGATTAAGAAAATTACTAAAATTAAATGCGTCGATTACTTTGTTTGCAAATTGAAGTTTAAGGAACAAACGGGTTGTTTGAGCATACCAGTTCTGAAAGGCGCTAAATTCATAATAAAGATTAACGAAATTAACAATTATGAAGAGAGAAAAATTGAGAATGTAAATATAAGCATTGGGTTCTTATTTTTGGATGTCGTCGGTCCTATAACACACATGGCCGTGCCGACAAATAATCAAACCGCGCTAACGCGCGGTATTCAATTTGTCGGCACGGCCAGGTGTGTTATAGGACCGAGGAAAGTAGAATATCTTGGTGTAGCCTTAAGATACCCGCGTTCAAATCTTACCTGGTTTATGTTAACGACATTCTTGTATTCAGTCGTTCATTTGAAGAACATTTACAACATCTGGGAGAAGTTTGTTTTAGACTTATGGAAGCAAAGAAGTTAAATCCTGACAAATGTAATTTTATTAAAGAAGAAATCAAGTATCTTGAGTTCATTCTTAGTCAATTGTTGATCAAGATAGAGTCTTGATCCATCGTTGCAGAGTCGAAACACTTTAACCTACAAGATGACATTATGTACCATTTGTTTTAGCGCAGATGCAAGAAGCTTTTAAAGGAAGCTTCCTTCATAAAACAAATAGTTCTCCCCAAAATGCTTGGATGTTCTCTTATCATATCACGATAGCTTCTCGGGATAGAAAAAATCAAAGCATCTCTAATGAAAAAGTTGTATTGCCCAAGGATGCACAGTGACATAACGGAATACATCAGATCATGTGATAGATGTCAGAAAGCCAAAAGGAGCACTGCAAATACTACCCCACCTCTTACCAACATGCCTCAAGTTGTCAGATTTGAAAGATGGCATATAGACATCTTGGGACCCATCACAAAAACGAACAAAGGACATCAATATATCCTGCTTTGTGTAGATGCATACACTCCACTCGATGGACAGAGGCATTTGCTTTAAAAACTATAGTCAAGTATTTTGTCGATATGTTACACTAAATAATTTCAGACAGAGGACAACACTTTCAGTTAAATCTCATATCAGTTTTAAAAGATGTCATTTTGTTTCTAAAAAAACATTTAGTAAAAGATCGAGAAAAGACGAAAAAATAGTTTTGCTATGGAAATATAATATAAAAACGTCCATCATGATGTGGTTATATTTGTTTTCTTGGAAACGTACCTTGTAGAAAAATTCCCAATACATTTTTAAGTTTAAATGATACCTAAATTGAAAGTGGGTTTTGTTTTTAAATTTGAATTGATTAGCTACATTGTCTAAAGGTACTTTTCTTTATAAATAGAGCTTGGACCTATAGGGCCGGCATTGGTTTCAGTCTGTACAAAAAACTTTTCGATTTCGTTACGGTCAATGACTTAAGGCTACATACATGTAATAATTCTTTTTAATTTTATTACGGTATGTAGAGATAGGAAGAAGCTTTCCATAGACATATATATTATGAAGAATGATTATATTGTCAACACATTTTGAGTTTGTAATCTCAAAATGTTATTTGGTTTGATGTTTTCCTTACTTTTAATTGTAGATAATGTTAATGTTAATGTCTATATTCCCCACACGATTGTTGATTGATTGTATATTGTTTTACGTACCATTCGAGGATTTTTCACTCATATAGAGACGCCACCATATACCGGTGAAGGGCCTCAAATTTTGACCTTTACTCGGCACTCAGGGTCATTGAGCAGTGAGGGATCTTTATCGTGCTAACGCCTGCCATGACACGGGGCCTTGGTTTTTAAGGTCTCATCCGAAGGACCCGCAACTTTCACTTCAAAGTGCCGAGCGCATGGCGAAGAAACAGTTGCTACCCATTTTTTTTTTTATCGATTTAGGTCAGTCGCGGCCGAGATTCGAATTCACGACCTCCCGATCAATGAGCGAGCGCTCTATCGACTGAGCTACCGTGAACGGTTTCCCCAAACGAAGATTTTGAACACATTGTTATTACTCTGTTTTTCTTCTTATTATTATTATTAAGGTCCTCCGTCTTCACGGATATCAAAAAAGATGAAACATAAACGTATGTACAAAATTTAAAACGTTTTAGACCACTCGTTTCATAAAAAAGCAAATACGAATTTTTCCATTTATAAATAGACATCACCACATAAAAATCACATAAAAATATTAAATAACAAAAATATGCTGTGGTAAGAGTGGAAAAGTGATTTTTAAAATGAAACTTCTGAGAGCATACAATGGTGACGTAAGAGCAACATTTCTTAATGTTTTTTTTCTATTCTAATGGCAACGTTGGTGAAAGTCTTAAATGATATTTGCACAACTATGAATAGTGATTATTATTTCTGTGGAAGTCTTCAATAAGATTGTCAAAGCCTTCTACGAGAACATTCGCGGACAAAACCATGTGTGGAAAAATCGCAAATTAGATGACTCGACTGCAGCTTTTTAAAAATTATTCGTTCTTTCTGTCCATTCTGTTCCTTTTTTTTTTTGCAGGAATCATTTTGACAGGATGCAACTAACAACTCTTTGAAGTACAAAACATATTTTATGAAAACTCACTGAAAAAACGGAATTAAAAAATTATGACTTTTCGTCTGTCGCCATGGTAAGAGTTACAATTTTGAAAATTTTAAAGGATTTTAGCAAAACTACAGCAGGTAGTTTTCATTTCTATAAAGTTTCAGTAAGTTTGTACAATCCATTTTCTAGAACTTTGCAGACCAAATCACTAGCAATTAGTCACAAAATTGGTCACGTGACATCAACTTTTCTTATATCAATCGTGTTTTCTGTCCATCCTTTTCCAATTTTTTTTTTGGCCCAGTTTTTTGACAGGACTCAAGGAACACTTCTTCTAAGTTTCAAAAAGATTGGATTAAAAGCAACTGAGAAAGATGAAATTAAAAAGTTACCATCTTTTGTCAAATTCCATGGCAACAATGGCCATTTTAAAAAAAAATTTGAATAAAGATTGCATATGTGATCATTATGACAGTGGAATTTCATAAATATTGACCAAGCCATCCTAGAAAAAATGTGCAGACAGCATTATCGGTCGATCAATTGCAATATGTCTCCTTGACATCGTTCGGGGTGACATAATAATAAGAAGAAGAAACAGTAGAATCACTATAAGGTCTTCCATGATGACGAAAGACCTTAATAAAAGTGTAAAAAAGAAACCTTAGAATATCAAGAAGGTCTCCCGCTGGAGACGAAAGACCTTAATAATAAAAGTGGAAAAGAAACCTGAGACTAACAAGAAGGTCTTCCGCTGAAGACGGAAGAAGACCTAAATAATATGAAACAGAGTAAAAACAATATGTTCCCAAACTTCGTTTGGGGAACATAACTAGTTATTTTTTTTTCTTCCTGGGTACGTTTTTGTCCGTGAGTGATATTGTAAACTACTCATCCGATTTATCTGAAACCTTTAAAGTATTAATGGGCATGCTGAGTATATTTGCGGAACGAAGTTTTGCATGCACGTTCTTGCGCTTGCGATGAATGAAATGTTCAATGTACTTGATAAAGGCGTAACTTTAACATTTTTTGTAATTTTACTTTTTGTTGACATGCTTTGAAACTAAGAATTTGAAAATATATTAGTAGTCTCGACGATGGTATGGTAAAATTGGTATGCACATGCGCTTCGCTCTTTTTTTTCAATGCTTTATTTCTGTGTACTTGATACAGTTTATACATTATACATAACTTGCACAGAATTTTTTTAACACACACACCCACTTCCACTCTTCACTCATACTTACATAAACACTATTTAATATTTTTACCATATTTACAAGCTACTAGTATGTAAAAAAAAAACACAAATTGTATGCAGCCTTTGTCTCTTAGTATCTTTTTTCTTTGCATTTAAGTTTCCAACATAAGTTTCCATTGTGTCCATACAGACTCAAATTTATCAGCAGTTGAATTTTTAACAGATATGTATTTTTCCACATAATAGTACACTTTTAAATAGGCTACCAGTCCATTTAAATTTGGCATTTTAATATTTTTTAAACAATGAAAAATATACTGTTTTGCATATAAAATTATAAAATTAATAACATAGTTTGAATTTGAAAGATACATGCAGAATAGTTTTGCATTCATTGCTACAGAAAGTACAAATATCATTTTCTTTTATTTTAATTTTTTAAGGTAATGATTTACAGGTAATATTCTATGTAAAATTCTAAACTGTAACCATTGGACAGAAGAGTTTGAAGATACCTTAAAGCACACTTTAAAAATACCTCTCAATTACATTTCTTGAAAGTCCCTCAAAAGCATTTCTGAATTCCATTTTGAAAAAGCAGTGGGCTTTACATTTTTTGTGTTAATACTTTTAAAAATATGTTTTGTACATTTATCAGTCAATATCAATTTTTTATATAACAATGGTAAATAAGGGCGCTGTAACTTCATAAAATTTTCCCTGGGGAATTTCGTCTCTTTCAAAAACTTCGAAATAGCACTTACGATACTGTTATATTGCATAAAACAAACATAATGGATTTAGTATTTTTCCATAAAACTTTCTTTTGACAAAATTGATCCATTGACGTCTAAAAAATCATCAATAATTTTCACACCTTTTTTGTACCACTCTTTATAAAAAACACTATTTTTATTTACTTTGATACAAGAGTTGAACCACACTGGGGCTGATAAAACTTCAGAGTGTGCAAGAATAGCCTTATCAAAACAATCATTTATTACAAATAACCAAGACTTTAAAACATCTTTCCAAAAGTTGTTTTTTGTACATTTCAACATTTTTAATACATAATCATCATCCATATTCAATAACTTATCTGCCACGTTTTGTCCATATACTACTTCAAAAATACTCAACCATGAGTGGCTTCCTTTAATAATCCTTTGGATCCATGAATATTTTAGAGAAAGTATGAAATTTTTAATGTAAACCACATTAAGGCCCCCCAGTGTCTGGTGTTGAGTAACAACTACTCGTTTAATCTTATCGCATTTTGACCCCCATACGAATCTGAACAACTGTTGTGTTAAAGAAACTAAGGTTACCTCACTAGGATTTGGTAATGAAATAAATAAATGGTTTAATTTTGGTACAATTAAAGTTTTTGCTACTGTTACCCGACCAATGGGAGTTAAAATACGTCGATTCCACTGTTGAATCATTGAAGTGATTTTTGGCAATTGCAATTTAAAATTTAAGTCAACGATTTTTTTAAGGTCAACAGAAAAAATTACTCCTAACAAAGAGAAAGTTGTTGCCCCAATCTAGCTTCCATCTCGAATGATGGAAGACTTCAGCAGAGAATTTTTTGGAGCCTATCGAGATGATTTTAGTTTTTGTACTATTTATTTTCAAACCTGAAAATTTCGCATATAACTCTTATGTATCAAGAGCAGCATACAAGGAACCTGCAGAACCATTAAGGGCAAGAGAAGTATCATCAGCAAATTGAGATAATTTGTGTTCCTTATCATTTACCACAATACCTTTTATATCGTGGTTTTGTTTAATAAGAATAGCGAGAATTTCTGCACAGAGAAGAAAATATACGGAGAAACAGGGTCTCCCTGACGACATCCACGCTGGACAAGGAATTGCTCAGAAAGAAAACCGCTTTGAAGTATAGAGACTTTAAAATTTGTGTTTAAATTTTTTATCCATGTAAGTATATTTTTACCAAATCAAAAAAAGTGTAAAACCTTTAGACAAAAGACCAGGAAATGGAATCAAAGGCTTTTTCAAAGTCAATAAGTACTTATAATCCAGGTATATTATTAACTTCAGTATAAGACATAAGATCATATATAAATCGAGTGTTTTCCCCAATATACCTCCCTTTTATAAACCCTGTTTGTGTTTCTGAAATGAGAGAGTCAAATGTAGATTTAATTCTATGGCTAATACAGCCAGATATTATCTTGTAGAATACATTCAAAACAGTTACTGGTCGCCAGTTTTGTAATACATGTCTTGGCTTGTCTCCTTTTGGCAAACAAGATATTATACCAAGTCTCTGGGATATTGGAAATTGTTTCTGTAAAAATATTTGATTTATTACTTTCATAATAAACAATTTAAGATCATTCCAGAAAAACTTAAAGAATTCAGAAGTGAATCCATCACTTCAGGGTGATTTATTATTTTTCATATTCTTTAGTACAAGTAGAACCTCCTCTACCTCTATATCTTTAACAAGAATTAAAGCTGTTTGTATGTCTACCTTTGGAACTTCAGGGTATTGAATGACACTAGAAAGATCTATGTCTAGCAGTTCTGAGTCTGCGTTTTTGTATAACGTTTCATAATAATATTTGACTTCATTTAGAATATCGAATTCTTTTCTAGAGTTTCTACCTTTTCTTTTGTTTTGTTTAAGAAATTTCTCGACTCAAGGTGACAAAAATATTCTGTTGGCTTTTCCCCTTCATCCACCCACTTTGCCCTAGATCTGATCATATTGCCTTTAAGTTTTTCTTATCTTAAATTTTCAAGAGCAGATTGTTTTTCTTCCAGTATAGAGGGATTGGGATTTGTAGTTTTGTTTTCCAAATAATCTATTTCTCTCATTAAAGATTTTTCAAGTTTTTTTTTCTTTATTTTTTAAAGTTGAATTTGATATTGTTAACCCCCTGATTTCCTTTAATAATACATCAAAAAATACAGAGTCCTCAACTAAAGCCTCCGACTCCACTCCATTTAGGTCTTGAGAATATTGATTTTTAACTAATTGTATTTTTTGTTTAACCTTTTCAATATACTCTTTATCATGTAATAGATTATTATTAAATTTCCAAAGACCACACCCTCTTTCAAATGAATTAAACTTTTACTCAATTATAACTGAAGAATGATCAGATCTGTACCCAGGTTTTATATCAAAATTTTCAACAATATTAGATAAGTTTTCTGATATAAGGATGTAGTCAAGACGGCCCTGATTAACTGGATTTTTTCTTCTCCATGTGTATATTTTTTTAATCTGGGTTAAGTATTCTATAATAGTCAACTTAATTCAAATCATTCATTATTTCGATAAGTTTATCCCTGGCTTTAGCGTTATTTACATTAGCATAATTAAGTGTGTCTATGTTGGGATTCAATGCCAGGTTGAAGTCTCCACACAGGATATAAAAATCATTATCAAATTCTAAAAATTATTCCCTAATTTTTTCATAAAATTTGGGTTTATCATCATTTGGTCCATAAATATTAATAATAGTGATTCTATTTTCATCAACACTTATGTCCAATGCTAAAATATTGCCTTCATCATCTTTTTTCTCCTTGTGTAGCTTCAACTCAAAATTATTATTGAAAAGAACAGCAACCCCTCTAGAATTCGACAAATATGTATTAAAAACATTTATAACCCCATTGAGCCTCTACAAAAGGTTCTAAATCGGTTGTAAAATGGGTATCTTGTAAACAAACGATAGAGTAATTTTTTGTTTTATAAAAATTCAATACATCTTTTCTTTTCGATGTTGTATTTAGCCCTTGACAATTTACTGTTGCTATTTTTATCGTACCCATAGCTTTGTAAAAATACAGCTAAGTAAACCACATTCATACTGCCCTTTCATACCAACAATCTCACTGAAAAACATAAGACCGGGGGGGGGGGGGAAGACAAGAAAAATCAAAAGAAAAAAACGAGAGAAAAAAAAACAAAAACAGAAATAAAATCTACAAATAGACTTTAAATTAGCACTGAAAGTCAGCTGTGGATCATAACGACAGACTCAAACCGGAAGTCTTTGGTGTGATGGCTAATAAAGAACTTATCGATGGCGGAACGTTTTATTCCGGAAAGTATTCACTTACTAATTTTGCACATTTTTTCGTCCAGATCATCTGTTACATCGAATTTAAATCTGTTTTCACTTCCGTGGATTTTTGCATATATGGAACCGTTGAAGTACCGCTTTCTCATGACCTTGGCCTTGGCATTAGAGTTGATCACCTTCACAATACTAGGCCTTGGTTTCCCCATTTCTCGGGGAATGCGATGCGCCGCTACTATTTCACGTTCTTCAAGTTGAACACCTGCGTTCTTCTGAATAAAATCTATTACTACATTTTGAGTGTTTTCTTTGTTCATTTCTTTAACTCCCATAATCTTAAAATTATATTTTCTGGAGTACTGTTCGTTTCTGTTGCTTAATCTGAAGGCTTCCCCTGCGATTTTTTCGTTTCCTTTATCCTCTGCTTTAATTCTCTTATTTCTTTGTTACTATCCGCTAATTTCTCAGTGAGTATTTCTGCTTTCGATTCTACTTTTTCGATATCGACAGCTACTTTGTCCAGTTTTTCTTTGAACTCATTTTTTATTTCTTGACACTGTTTTTCAACTTCAGCTTTAACAATAGCATCTCTTTCCTTATCGTTTTGTTCTATTAGTTTTTTTTTTACAATTGTAGTGACAATAGACTCCAACTTGTCACCCTTTACAGTTTTCTTTATTTCAGTTTTCAATTCCATTAAGTCTTTTGAAATTTGGGTAAGTTGTCTACTCACATCTGCCATATTGCTGTCTTCTTGAGTTTCAGTTGTTGATTTTTCACCTTTCTCACCTTTTTTCCCTCGAGTGGAAGCGCTAGGAGTCGACATTTTTTAGAACGTGAACAGTTTTCACAATGTTGTCTACCACGAGTTTCTACACAGGCACGAGTGCGGATTTAATACTTATACACTAATAAAATACTCCTCAGTTTTTAATCGTATAAACTGTAATGCACATATATAAAACCTCGGAGAATGGTAACTTCACATTTCCTCCTTCAAAAACGGTGTAAATCAATGTAAATTAAGAGTCCAGCATGTTACTGACCACTGGCTAGACGACACGTCCTACCTGACCAAGCGCCATTTTTAAAGTCCATGCGCTTCGCTCTGATTGGTTGAAACAAAAATTTAAATAACTGCCTTATTTTTTGATAAAATATTTTGAAATTTAAAATTTAGATATATGTTACAATGTTCTATATTGTGTTCTATTTGAAATTCTGAAAAATATGCACATGCATGAATGGCTGTAACATCCTGAAAAATATGCGCATGCATAAATGGCTGTAACATCCTTGGTTTTCAGTAAAACAGGATGAGATTTAAAATATAGATAAGTATAATGGGTTCCTACATTATGCTACCATCAAAAATGAATACAAGGCCATGCATGCTTGTTTGCTGAATTATGATTGGCTGATACTTTGTAGGCTGTAACTCTCTTACTATTCAATATTCAGAGGGACATACTGTACTGGATTTTTTTTTAAATTGAAAAGGCTAAAACCATGCTAAAAAAGAGCATGCTATTTTTTACCGCCCTCAAATAAAAACTAATAATTTATTAAATGACAATGAAATAAAATTATTCTACCATTCTTCAGTCATTTAAACAATGTGAACAATTATTGGGGGATTTATTTATGAATTTGTTTTTGATTTATAAACAAGTTATTAAAAGAGTAAATTTATAAAAATAAATGAATAAATAAATAAACATTTGAAAATATTGGGAATTGTGACTTATTTCTTATTTTGTTTTGTTTGTGTTAATAAAAAGCAATACAGATGTATAAAATGGTGTCAACACCTGAGGTTTCAATCGCCTTTGGGCATGATTAGCAGAAAGTCAATGCATGTTATTTTGGGTATCAGTGTTACACATCAATGAACACGCTGGTCAACAATGACACTATTTTCAATCTATGTACTGCAAAAAATCTGTGTTTCAATAAATGTGTATAAATTTATTTCGGGATTAATTTATTTTGAACATAATCTGAGGGTTCCATTCGCGTGATTTACAGATGTACACTCGAACGTTTATATAATAAGAGTGTTATTGTTTTCTGTTACATAGAGAATCTAACAGTAATAAAATTGGCAAGTCAGTGAAAATAATCATAACTGAAATATAATACTCGGCAAATTTAACAAAGAATTTTTCAAAAGCTCCAGTACTTAAGAAAAATGCATTCAGAGTATAGTATGGGAATCGGCCTTGTTCTATAATTATAAGATTTATTTAAAGCTAGTTCTGATAGAAAATAAATAACTCAAGTTTAATTTTCTATAAAAATAAATAAATATGGAAACCAATATCAATCACAGTAAATTAAGAAATTGATTTATTTTGGTGAAAAATTAATATACCACATAACTGTGTTTAAATATTCATGTTATTAGTAGGTGTGAACGTCTTCTTTGTTCAATATTTATTATTTCTTTCTATACGCCTAGTGTTATTTTTTAACAGTTCAGAAATAACTGTCGCATGAGAATTGTAAATATTTGTTGACACTGCTCAGAAAGAAATGCATCATCAAGTTCAACTGCCTTTTATAGTTACATTGTTTATTGGTAATCTCATTTCTGAGTAAGCTCCGCCCATTAAATTAATTAACCCCGCCCACTGGGACTGCTGGGACTGCTTTCTGGGACCGCTGGGACCGCTGTGGGACCGCTCTGGGACCGCTGTGGGACTGCTCTGGGACTGCTTTGTGTCAGGTTGGGTCTGGTTGGTACTGTTTGATTGGCTACATGAAACATTGTAACTGGTCATAACTTTCTTGTTTTTTAACGAATCAAGGCAAAATTCAGAGTGTATGTTTATAATTTAAGCCAAAATTATGGTGTAATTAGAAATGGACATGCATGGAAGTGTGCTGAATTTGAAGACATTATGAAATTTGTATTGGCATGCTCTGAACTGAAAGGGGGTTTGAGGGTGTTCGGACCCCCTTCCCCCGAGACTTTAAAGATTTATTCAATTTAAATACTAAAATAACTAACGAAATGACCTTGGGCACCCTAGGAATTTTTTTACATGGCAACTGTAGCCGTTTTTTAATTACGTCGGATAGACACTCAAACATCAATATTATGCATTGTTATGCAATTTGAGTTAACATTAGACGTAAAAATCAAATTAAAAGAAAAGTCCTGTTTTGTTTCCAGTACAACAATAAGAACGTGGAGACCGGTCCTTCGGATGAGACTGTATAAACCGAGGTCCCGTGTCGCAGTAGGTGCTGTGGCACGAAAAAGATCCCTCACTACTCAATGGCCCTGAGTGCCGAGTATAGGTCCAAATTTGTAGCTCTCCACCGGCAAGTGGTGGCGTCTCCATATAAGTGAAAAATTCTCGAGAGGGACGTTAAACAATAAACAAACAAACAATAATAGATTTGTTCAACCAATTTCAGAAATTGAAATGGAATTATAAGTGAAGTTTTTTTTTTAAATTGATTGACTTTTACACTAATTTACTCATACTGCAGCTAGAATAATATCTCTTCCAGAAATATAAAAAATAAGTTTACTCACTATCTTGTCTTTGATCTACATCTAATTACAAAAGGACATAGCCAAAAATCAGGATTAAATCATCATCTTAGTTAATTTAATAACAAGAAACACAATTTGGGTGTGATGAAATATTCAGAAACACAAAGAGTTTTATTTCTCATGTAAAATATTCTTTCTTGTGTAAAACAACTGTTCACAAATGAAGGGTCAACCTTCTTTTAAGGGATAAGAATGAGAGAAAAATCAAATGGTATTTCAAAAATCTTCTGAAGAACGACTGGGCCAGAAATGTTTAAAATTATGTGAAACTTCATTACTTGGTGTAGATTCAACTTTGTCCAAATCATAACCTTAGGGGTAGGGTAGGGCCACAATAGGTGATCAAAGTTTTGTAAATACGGGAATGTACAGTAGAACACGCTTATAACTAAAGTGCCTGGGACAGACGGTTTTGTTTCGTTATAAGTGTAATTGCTCATATCCATTCAGTTTACAATACATTTTGAAGTCATTGGGAATGAAAATTGCTTCACTGTAAGCGTCAATTCATTATAAGCGTGTTGGCTATAAGCATGCTTTACTGTATAAGAAAAAATCTTCAAAAATCTTCTTCTCAAGAACCACTGGGCAAGAAAAGTTGAATCTTATGTGAAAGTTTCATTACATAATGTAGAAACAAATTTGTTCTTCTTTCAAAACTCTACTCCTCCTACAGTTTTGATGCTACAAGTAGACTATACTAGTCTACATATTGTTTTTGTCAGTTTTCTTCAATCAAATTTTGTCCTAGCCTCTTTACATCAAAATATAGTCCAGGCTATAACCTGAGAACTCTTTGACATTAGGATTTCAAACTTGTAACATAAAAAGAAGACATTTACACAAGATACAACAACACCAAACTTTTGAACTTGACACCTTTCTTCATTCAAGGTCAAATTGAGAAAAACACCTCCAAACCATAACTTAAGAACCCTTTGACATTAAAACTTCAATCTTGGAAAACGAAGAGGTGGTATGGAGAAAGGGTGCATGCCAACATTTTTTTTTACTTTGACCCATTTATAAAGTCAAGGTCAATCTTTTACATGAAAATATAATTCAGGGCATAATCTGAGAATCCTTTGACAATATGAATTCAAATTTGGAACATGAATAGAAGACACTGACACAAGATTTGTTGCATCAATTTTTTTTTACCTTGACCCTTTCTTCATCTAAGGTGAAATATCCCTCTGCTCCAAATTTCACCATTTTTTTTTTAATTCCCAACATTGATTTTCATCAACAACAATAGCAAATGAAAAATAGTTTGAAGTATGAAGCGTTGCTTACTTTTTCAGAAATGAATATTATGTCTAATCATGATATGAAGAAAATTTGAAATGGTAAATAGAAAGATCAATAATATTCTATCTCACAAGAAAATTAAAAATACAAGGTATAGGCTATATAAAAATATTATTTACTATCATACCTATCTACTTCGCATTAGAAAACATAATGAAGCGTTGCTTTCTAAATTAGAATATCACATTGTTTCCTGTGCTTGTAAAATAAAATGCATCCATCTACAAGAGTTATTTTTCCATTATCGTTCTTCAAAATATTTTTCAGTGGAAAAAAAAATCTTAATTCATTGATTATGATAAATCTGCATCTGAAATTTCTGTAACAAATAAAAGAATTATATGTTAAGAGATAGAAATATCTCAGTTTTCTTTGCTTAAAGGAACTGAGTATAAATGTTTTAGGTAAACTATCATAAGTAATTAATAAAAAATATTGGCAATAGAAAAAAGAAATCAATATTTGTACGCTTGATCAAATTCGAATGAGTTGACTGTAAAATGGTCCTCATTATTAAACTTGACAAGACAATTCACTGGATTGCTTGGAATAATTTCCTCGAAAAGTTATCTCTCTTATCAGAGGGATGTTACACCTTAAGGTTAAATTAAGAAAAAAGACAACCAGACCATAACTCATAGAATCTTTGACATCAAGACTTCAAACGTCATTGTTCGCCCCCTATTTGACCCCATGAAAATTCTGAAACATTATTGCACATCTACAGGACACCGACAATCAACTTCCAAAAGATGATAAGTACTGCATAAAATGTAAGAGGGGTTTTGGGAACCAGGGTCTTTTTGTATAAAAAAAAACGTCATTTTTCTTTTACAATTGAACCCCTAGGATGAAAATGAAAATTCCGAAACCTTATTGCACATCTACAGGACACCACCAATCATCTTCCAAAAGATGATTTGGCTATTGCATAAAATGTATGAGGAGTTCTGGGAACCAGGGTCTTCTTGTATAAAAAAAAATATTGACCCCCATTTGACCCCCAGGGTCAAAATGAAAATTCCGAAACCTTATTGCACATCTACAGGACACCACAAATCATCTTCTAAAAGATGATTTGGCTTCTGCATAAAAGGTAAGAGGAGTTCTGGGAACCAGGCTTTTGCAGACAAAACGTCATTTTTTGACCCCCGTTTTGCCGCCAGGATTAAATTGAGAATTCCAAAACCTTATTTCACATCTACAGGACACCATCTATCATATTCCAAAAGATTAATGGAATTCTGCTTAAAATGTAGGAGTAGTTAGATTAAGAAGAAAGTGTGACAAACGGACGGACGGACGGACAGACAGACCAGCGTAACAACAATATACCCGAACTTTTTTAGAAAGTGCGGGTATAATTATAATTACAGTTGATGTTAAAATTATTGTTTATTTAATTTTTTAATTACGTGTATCCTGTCCGGTGATCAAGATAGCGACAATCAATTACCGTGGCCGCTACACTGACCACATGCACCTGTGGCGGTACATCGAGATAACTGACACTTTCAGGGGGCTCTCTACAACGTCACAACATGGCGTACTTCCGTTTGGAACGCCATTTTGGTCCGAAATGAACTGATTCTGTCCTAAAAAAATTCACAGAACACCGATAAATCACCGGGTATAACACAACTTGCGAGATGTATACTACATGTACCTCTATTTTGAATGGAATCTAAGACTATTCCATCGAGGCGACTAGAATGGCCAATGTAGCATTTCATTAAATATGAATTGTCTGTCAATATATTCAGATTCAACGTTTTTATTCATAAACAATATAATTTATTTAATAAAATATGATTATAAGTAATAAAAAGTTAATATGATAAACCAAAGCCTTGTCACCATGATATCTAATCAAACCCACTCATATGTTTCCATAAGGTCCTAAATTGATGCTTTCTCCAAAAGCCCATGCTTTCCAGCAAAATATATCCAAAAATGATAATTTAAACAGATAAAGCATATGTATCACCTTCCCATCGCCTAGAGGAGACACCCTGTTCCCAACAAGTATACACCCCGCATGTGTGGTTATACCTGGTGAAATTGAAACTTTTCGTGAAATCACCAAAACGCTTCGATAATAAGTGGAATTATATTAACTCAAACGTTTGATCAACATCGATTATCAGCTGTTTTGTATCGAAAACGTGCAGATTTGAAACAAAGTAGGAATTTCGCTATACGAATTTCTTTAACCCGCTTTTGACCATTTACGTGTCATGTCATCTGTAGCACAGGATAATACATGTGTTACATTAAAAGTTTAGACTTTATCAAGTTAAACTTATCTATAGGTTATATCGCATGAAATTTCACTTATGAAATTTAATGAAATTTTTACTTTTGTTTTAAATCATATTTCACTTGATTTTAAATATGCAAATTTAATTACATTTTATTTTAAGTGTTCAAATTAATTCAATTTCAAATAATCAATTTAATATGTTTGATAAGTTTAACTTGATAAAGTCTAAACTTTTAATGTAACAGGTTATATCGCATGAAATTTCACTTATGAAATTTAATGAAATTTTTACTTTTGTTTTAAATCATATTTCACTTCATTTTAAATATGCAAATTTAATTACATTTTATTTTAAGTGTTCAAATTAATTCAATTTCAAATAATCAATTTAATATGTTTTGAATGATCACTCTCTTAAATTTGAGTATAAATTTACATAGAAATATATGTGTTATTTAGCAAATTCAGTTTCATTTACATCGGCAATTCTTTTGATTTTGGCATGTTTTGTACTCAATTGCCATGTCACTGGACATCTAACAGCTGTTTTAACCTTTAGGTAAATAAGAAAATTCTTTCCAATTTCGGCCTCTTTTGAAATAAATTCTTTCGAAGATTGAGTTGACACATCGGAACTTTTTATAGATAAAATTATTTACTTTCACCATCGGTCAGCTTAATCCTTTCTTTGTTAATAACTCTTTTCTCGGAAACTAGCTAATTGACTTTAACACTTTTCGCTGTTTTGTTAACATAAGTAATTAGTGTCAACTCATCTAAGAAATTCTGCAAAAAAATTAGCTTAAGGACATCGAAATCAAGCTTCCTGATTGGTCATTGAGAGCAATTCCGAATTAAGCCGGGTGGAAAGCGAATTCATGAAATTCACTTTCCATTCGATGCTTAAAGAATAAAGAAGTACATTTAATTTATAGGAATTTGTTTCTCTTTTCCATCAGGTAAGCTTGAATAAATTTATCTTTAGGTATTTTCAGGATATTTTAAAGCCTGACATTATTGAACTTTCCAGTACATCTGTTCTTCTTTTTAATAGTTGGAATATTGAACTTACATGCCCAAAGAAACAAGAAATTTTGCCAGGATGTAAATTTTGTATTTTGAATGTTCCATGCAAATGTACATTAACAACAAAAGATCTCTATTACTCCCCAAAACTGATTGATTGTCATAAGTCTTTAAATTTAAACATTTCACTAGCTCATCCTGTAAATTTGGCACTTCTTCATGAATTCTTTGATGATTCTAAATTGCAATCAATTTTAGGAGACACAACTTTTGCAGAATCTGTCAAAGTAAATCTACCAAATTTCAAATTGTATGCTCACAATTACAATCAATTTTTGGCTAATGACAACAAAGCACATCTCAACTTATCTAAAATGGTTAAAGCTGCAAAGAAAGATGAACTTGTATTTCAGTCATTAACTGAACCTTTGCTTGAAGGTAATATCCAAATCAATTCCTCCTGGCCCAGTGTAAGTGATATTATTGACTTTGTTGCTCTTGCTATTTCTATTATTGCAATTTTTGGTGTCATTTTTACATTTTTGAAAGTTCGAAAGTTACTAGCTATAATTGCCATTTTACAAACAACAGCTCCTGTTAAATCTGAATCTCAAATCCCCTCATTCATTTACAGAGCATTGTCTACTCCTACACCTGCTCACTCTGATTTTGATTTGTTAATTCAAAATTTTTCTTGGAATCATGCCTCTGTTTTAATGAATGCAATTGTGGTTTTGTTATTGCTGTTTTGTTTCTTGTATAATTTTTATTTGCAAAGAAAAAACAGATTTACACAAATTGTCATTGAATTAACAACTGGTGGTGAGTGTATTTTTATACCTGTTCTAAATCTGCCACTATGTCCATCATTTTGGAAAATTGTACCACCTACAGACATTTTTCACATTGATGTTACTACAGTACCATTTGCTTCTACTATGAAATTTGATTGGATTGGTTTTAATATCACAAACATTTCTGGTACCCGGACTATCAATGTAAAATCAAAAGTATCCTTAGATTTTTTCTCTGCTCTCAAAGCAAAGCGTATTACTGAACAACCATATGATGTTCACATTTTGGTATCACATCATAATGTTTATCAATCCTTGCCACATCATGGTACATATATTGTTGATACACTGAATCCTAAAGAACATTTGCCATAATTTGATTTGTTTTCCACGTACAAGATCATAACATTTTTTTTTTCTTTCTGCACATTCACTTGGAACTGTCAAGATTTTTGTTGTGCATAAAATGTGTTTTGTGGAGTTGTAAAGAAATAATATGAATGAAATATTATAGAATAAAATAACACCTTTTGTATTTTGCCAGAAAATAATCTATGAGATTATTGTTATTTCTCTTCTTGCTGCAGCTGTACATATCTGTAAATACTCAATTTGTTTGTCATTTTTAATTTGAAAATATCCTTGCCTTCATTGTATTCTTTTTACAAGAAAACATGCATCTTACAAATGTTTTTATCATTTGTATTGTCTTGAATTTGATGTCTATGCATAAATGTTTGTTTTTAATGATTTCTTGCACATGTATTTGTTTGAATATGTAGTGAGCCTTTGTATGTTTTCTTGTGAATAAATCTAGTGTATATATAGGTTATATAAAACAAAAAAAAAGAAAAAAAAAAGAAATGTATAATAATCAAAAACAACATGATGAACAAATTTTTTATTTGCTTTGAGGACAAAGCTTTTGTGGGCAAGGGGGGAGACTGTTATAGATAAGTTTAACTTGATAAAGTCTAAACTTTTAATGTAACAGGTTATATCGCATGAAATTTCACTTATGAAATTTAATGAAATTTTTACTTTTGTTTTAAATCATATTTCACTTGATTTTAAATATGCAAATTTAATTACATTTTATTTTAAGTGTTCAAATTAATTCAATTTCAAATAATCAATTTAATATGTTTGATAAGTTTAACTTGATAAAGTCTAAACTTTTAATGTAACAGGTTATATCGCATGAAATTTCACTTATGAAATTTAATGAAATTTTTACTTTTGTTTTAAATCATATTTCACTTCATTTTAAATATGCAAATTTAATTACATTTTATTTTAAGTGTTCAAATTAATTCAATTTCAAATAATCAATTTAATATGTTTTGAATGATCACTCTCTTAAATTTGAGTATAAATTTACATAGAAATATATGTGTTATTTAGCAAATTCAGTTTCATTTACATCGGCAATTCTTTTGATTTTGGCATGTTTTGTACTCAATTGCCATGTCACTGGACATCTAACAGCTGTTTTAACCTTTAGGTAAATAAGAAAATTCTTTCCAATTTCGGCCTCTTTTGAAATAAATTCTTTCGAAGATTGAGTTGACACATCGGAACTTTTTATAGATAAAATTATTTACTTTCACCATCGGTCAGCTTAATCCTTTCTTTGTTAATAACTCTTTTCTCGGAAACTAGCTAATTGACTTTAACACTTTTCGCTGTTTTGTTAACATAAGTAATTAGTGTCAACTCATCTAAGAAATTCTGCAAAAAAATTAGCTTAAGGACATCGAAATCAAGCTTCCTGATTGGTCATTGAGAGCAATTCCGAATTAAGCCGGGTGGAAAGCGAATTCATGAAATTCACTTTCCATTCGATGCTTAAAGAATAAAGAAGTACATTTAATTTATAGGAATTTGTTTCTCTTTTCCATCAGGTAAGCTTGAATAAATTTATTTTGGTATTTTCAGTAAATTTTCATTCAAATATTGTTTTTATGCTCTTTTGATGAATTCAATAGATTTTATGTTTTATATTCTGAATGGGCAAACATTCTATTATTTTTAACTTTTTGGTGAACTTTGAGTTTGTCACTTTATTCATAATTTTAGAATTGTATGACTTTCTTACCTTTAACTTGTTTGCATACTTGTTTGATACTGATTTATTTTTACTTAATGTGTTTTGTATTGTTTGTTAAAATTGTGATTAATTAATTGAAATTTTTGTGCAAAGTTTCTTAATTTGATTCTTTGAAATCTCTTTTTATAAATTTGAACTTCCCGCGCTGATATTGTTAAACCTGTAGTGAACTCTTCAATGTAGGAAGGTAAATTTGTTAAGCGATAGAAATTCGTCGGCTAAAGTGTCAGAAACATTTTCAAGATGTTTTCTTCTTTATTATTGAATGACAATAGGTAACAGTTTGATTTCTGAATTTTATACATTTTATAAGCGTTATGCATAATTTGATTTCTTCGGAGTTATTCATCTTTAGTTTATAAGCATGAAACAATCATACCTTCTCTCATCGAGTTTACTACAGGGTGTATCGAAATTTGTTAACTTGTGTTTTTTTCACTTTCCATTCGATGCTTAAAGAATAAAGAAGTACATTTAATTTATAGGAATTTGTTTCTCTTTTCCATCAGATATAGCACCCAGTAGAAAGCCGAGTGGCGTACTACAAGCTAATTCCCCAGACATTCACACGATACAAAAGTGTGTGTGAAACATGTACATAGAAGTTGGATGAAAACGGTAAGTAAATCTACCTTTCTCAATACTATGAATTCCCTTTACATGTTTTGACTAGAAACGTGTGGGTCTTCGCTTAAATTCATTCAAAAACAATACAATACGAACTTCTTTCGATGTCCTAGTTTGGCATGTACCTATTAATTCCTTTTTTGAATACCTGTGCAAGTTTTAGAAGAATTAGATTAAATATATTTGAGCCCAAGATAATTGAGCCCACTCTCTAAACGGATCTTAGGCACCTAAATTTTTGTGATGGTTAAAATTTTCGTCAATTTTTCAATTTCATTCAATTTCTTATTTTCATCCTTTGAACCCTTTAATATTATATTTATTTTCAGATTTTGCAGGAAATCCGACCAGTTCTTCTCATGAAAATGCTGTTTTAGTTTTTCTTTTGTCTATTTTTGTAAACTCAAATAAAAATTATGTAGATTTCATTTATAACTTTGTTGGTTTTCATTTCGAGATTTTATAAAATTAAACTTTGAATAGAAAATTAAAGCATAAGGCTTTAAAAAAAAAAGAATCAAGGGGTTTCTACAAAATAAATTGAATATTTTAAATATTTCCAAAAAAATAAAGTTCAATACTAGGGAGCTTTATTTTATTGGATATTGAGTCTATTATTCGAAATAAATGCATGAAACAAAAATCATTTATACTTCATAGGTGTAGAGATCCTCCTTAAATGGACGTTTGTTGTAAAAACAGGGTTGCGGATGGCGGTATGAGAATTTGGCGTTATAAAGAGTTTTATATAGCAGGAAAAACTTACTTGAAAAATCATGGCGGTATTGCGAGAATGGCGATGAATCGAAAGGCGATAATTCGAGAATTTGTTTGATTTCTTCCCTGAACTCTGTGAACTGAACCTTTGATCAGAGTCATGTCATACATGTAACCTATGATCATAATCAACTCTGCAGACATATATAATCTTCGGAAGTTTTTAAATTATAAAATTATGTTATGCAAAGGACTTTTACATTTCAAACCCAGTGCCCTTGACTTTGACCGTGATGCAGGGTTGTTGCACACCTTCTGGTCTTAAGCAACCTTTGTGCTTAGTATAATCTAATGTTTCACCGTATCAAAAATATGGCTGACGCAAGAATTTTATATTTTTAGAACCTTTGACTTTGACCTTGTCCAAATTTCCCTGGGTTATGAACAAGACATGACTCTTGAGTTTCAAACAACCTTTATCACAGGTAATAGCATCCCCTGTTTTTTTCCATTTTCAAATTGTTTGTTTGTTTGTTTAACGTCCCTTTAAGAAATTTTCACTCATATGGAGACGCCACCACTTGCCGGCGGAGGGCTGCAAATTTAGACCTGTACTCAGCACTTAGGGCCTTTGAGTAGTGAGGGATCTTTTTCGTGCCAGCACCTACTGCGAACTCGTGAACTCGGTTTCTACGGTCCCATCCGAAGGACTGGTCCCCACGTCCCACAGTGGGATTCGACCCGCGAAGTAAGATTCAACTCTTTACTCCGCGACTGTAGAGCAAATGTTCTAACCAATGCTCCACTAGGGCGACTTTAAAATGGTAGTTTAAACAATAATTTTATACTTTTGTACCCTGGGACTTTGTCAAATGACCTAGGTACAACGTCAATGCTCACCTCTTAACATAAACTACCTTTGTATTAGGTAAGTCTCTAAAGTTTCATTCTTACAAAGTTATGTCCATATAAGAATTTTTTTTCTATTCCCGTCAAAAATTATATATAATATAAAATTTTAAAAATTCACACCATTTTAAAGTCTTGACAATTCAGTCTAAAAAAAAACCCAGGTGCACAAGTTTAAATGGTATATATTACACTTTGCAAAAATATATTTAATATTTTTAAAAAATCATCTACAAACAAAAAATGCCTACGGTCAAAGAAGCAGCTATGAGACAGAGGGACATACTGAACCACCCCCCCCCCCCGAACTTCGTTTAAATATAAGTACCTCTTCTGTTGAAGGAACGCCTTCAAAATATTGAAAAGAAATGCCTAACAAACGTGTAGAATTGTTAGCAGAATTATATTATACCGCTAAGACATTCTTCATTGTTTCATTTTTCATGAGAAACAGTTTGTTATGTTGCAAAAATCGAGTTTCAAAATCCTTACATATTACATTTCTAAACTTTTTAACGGCATTTGGTTCAACAGCAATAAATATTTGTAAATTTCATTTTTTAAAAGAATAAAAGGTCTTCAGCTAGTTTTCTTACCTGCTGTCTGTCGTTTCCTTCTGTGAGCAGGCCTCTTGATATAGCTGAGAATTTTGGGATGGTGAACAATATCATGATCGTTAATGAATTTAATTATGTATTTGGGATCAATTCTATTTTTTATAATGTAATCTCCTAATTCTAAGCCAAAGTAATTTATTGCACTCTGTAAATGGGAGTTTTCCTCTGGCGTAATCTGCTGACTTATTGTAGGAGCAGATCTAAAGAAGGTATCCCATTTATCCAGATCTTCTATAAGCTTTTGCTTGGAAACCGGTATATCTACGTCTTTAATATAGGTTTTCTGAAAAAAAGGCAAACATTTTTAAAACCTCTGTATAGAAGTGTAGACAGGTACTAGATTTATATTTACAAAATGTATCTTAAGTTATATTTAGAGTACGAGTTTCTTACTGTATCGGAGATACAGGGCGGGGCTTAAGGCGAGAGCGATAGCTCGAGCCGGGTCCCGCCCTGTATCTCCGATACAGTAGGAAACGAGTATTCTAAATGACTTGTGACATGACCTTTCTTATGACCTCGCTAATTTACATGTGTATTGGGTATATATCTCTCAACCAATCAGATGATTTTGCAGAAAGATGATTAAGTACCCCATTTTTATCAGTCGCAACTGAAATGCCGATTGAGGTGGACTTGCAGGTATCAATCAATTTAATTAATTATAATTATGAGATGCATTATATAATGTGTTTTCCCAAAATTTAATTTATTTTGATTGCGTAGGTTTTTTTCATTTCTATTTAGCTCTTGCTGAATTTTTTTTAAACCTAAGCTACGAATTTGGCGCAAAACATTTTGATACATAAGAATCATATATGGGAAATTGTATTTGAAGCAAAAATGTTTCGGGGAGGTTGTATTCTGAGAGAAATGTCCGACAATGTCATCGACCGGTCATCATACATGTGTATACAAAATTCTTGGCTCCGAATTAAAATAAACAGATGTAAGAAAGGGGGCATATTACCTTCATGTTTGAAACAAAATGTAGAGAAACAAAGGCAGATCCAGCACTCACTCGCGCGCGTCGGTACCCCCCCCCCCATTCTATTTTTTTTCTTTTTTCTTTTTTTTTTTGGCTTTCGAAAATTATGTTTGCTAAATTTGTATATACTTTTAATTTATCAAAACGAAACGATCACGCACATATAGTGTCTGGCCTGCTTATGAATCTACCAACCACGAAACTCCCGATTTTCTAGTTTGGACATTTTTTTTCGAAGGAAAACCATTTGTGTACTGCCCCCACTCCCTCCTTTCTAAAATTTTCGAATCAGCCACTGGTAACTTTACGTTGTAAAATTCGATTCTAAATTCATTTCAGATTTTGAATAAATACTAACAGCGCTATCTTGCGATTTGATTGATTCTTATATCTATATTATTTAAGATACGGATTCTGTTCCGTCATCGCTAAAAATAAACCGTACTGTATCGTTGATATTTTTCAGATACAGTACAGTTTCTGCTCATTTGCATAAGAAACGCCCACTAAAAGTGTTCTGTATCGCAGTTATTGTACGGCTGACTTCAAAGGAAAACTCGCCGGGTCATGTCACAATTTACTGTCACTTTCTGAACTTGATAAGTATATGAAAATCAACATCATATTGTACAGTTTATAGGGTGAAAATATTGGTATCAAAATTCAATAAAATTTAAGAGTAGTAACATTGCATCTTCTAAAAAATTAAAAAAGAGAAAAAAAGATTATCATTTCGTGCCGGTAGGGGGTGATTCTGTTATATATAACTTTGCAATTTTTTGGAGCTGCCACAGGCCTATGTATTTTCTAAAAATGGTGCATTCAATACGTTTGCGATGATCTTATATAGAAGAGCTAGAGCCACAAACTACCAATCGCTCACTAAAATAACTATCCCAAATAATACTATACAATCTCTAATAGAAGATTGGCATATTTGGCGTGTGGTCATGTATAGAAATATTTATATACTTAAACGCAACATCCTATTTTAGGGGGGGGGGGGGGGGTATTATATATAGGGTATAACTTTGTACTTAAAAAGTAAGGACATCTTCAACTTTGCGAAATAGGTAAATTAACGGTTGAATTATTTTTTGTATCTGTTCATCATAAGTATTGCACCAACATTCCGGAAAAAAACTCTTTCTTTTCCTTACGAGATGCCATGGCTTCCTCAAAATGACTTAAGTGCGCATTTCAATTGCTCTAGTTGGAAATACTCGAAATAAAGGTGAAGGAGAATTGCAGATGCAAATATGCACATCACGCCTTTTCAGACTCATACGTATCATTAGCATGAATGACAGTCCGTGGACCGGAAGTCCAAGGGTTGCTACACACAGCGCTAGGTTCGAGAAAATTCGACCTCAGCATCTTAAAAATGCCATAGAATATTTCTTTCGCTCAGGTCAAGAGATTGATAAACCTAATGCATCGTAAAAATCGAGCTGCAAAGGACTTGCATGCTGTATAATTGAATGGTCGGCGAGAGAGAGAGAGAGGGGGGGTAAACAGAAATTACTTTTATGTCTTACTTTCTAAAGTAAAAAGATAACATTCAACTTTTTTATCAAATCTCTGATATTTTTAAATTAAGTAACACCTTACTATTTTTATTTTTGAGATTCATTAGATAAACAAATTCAGATATTTGTAATTTACTGCTTGTTGCGTTTCTTTTGCTTCTCAGTATAGTTTAAATATCCACGATTTGGTCGGCTGACCACAGCTGAACAGATTTACAACGTTACGCACATGAGAAAATGTTCCATTTAGTTTTAAATACCTAGGTAAATTGTAATGTTTAACGTTTCAAAGTCATGAAGAGATGACCCAGAGATAGCAAATTTGTAGAAAGACGTGTAAAAATGGAACATTTGTATCAAATGACTCAACTAGCCAATTTTTTAGCAAATCAAAACAGAATATCGGGAAAATTATTCCCTTTCCTATCCCACAGGAAGCCGATACATCAAATGAATGCAAAGATTTCGTAACAGATCAACCTATCTATTTCCACGATAACTTTCCTAACTTTCTTTTTTAAAGAAGATGGGTGAACAAGGCGGGCGAAGGGCCTATAGTGCGACACACATGAAGTGAAAATTAGAATCTTAATTATATCAAACTTTTCTTTGATTTTTCATCTAACATTAAGTATACTTTATGTAAAATCTCTCTAATTTACAAAAATCTCACAAAGACTGAAATCATTTGCTATGAAAAAGCATACACACACTAAAGAGGAAAAAAAGGCTAATGCATTTTCTCATACTTTTCATACTTTCACAAAATTTTTCGATATGAGTGGGTCTTCGCTCCATTTCTTTTTAAAGGTAATCCTGAAAGTTTCCATAAAAATATACATTTTATACCTTAAAAGTACACTTTTATGACAAAGTATTCGCATCTTTCCGAGAAAGTCAATTAAGTCAAGGGTCATATCACAAACATAATTTGAACATACTTTAAATGCCACTATTCATCAGGAGCTGTGTAGCGTAGTGGTTAACGTGTTAGTCTAAAAGCAATATGATACTCCGGATTTTTATTGCTAGGGTTCGAATCCTACGAATACCATTTTATTTTTTTAATAAAAGAATAATTTTTTCCGAGATCTTTTTTTTCTCAGAAAAGTTTTGTTCATCATAATTTCATAAATTTCAATAAAGAGAACTTACCTTAAATACTTAAATCACAAATTGAATATGATTTTTTTTTTAAATATCTGAAGCTATAGCCATTCTGCATGCCTTGTTCACCCATCTTCTTTTACAAATTTGTTTTTTAATTTAGCTGTCATTTATTTTAAAAAGATACTATGACTCTGTAAGACTTTTAACTGCAGAGTAGTTTTCAGCGTGTTATAGAATTTTGCATTTCTCTATAAAATACTGAATATGAAAATCACTACATCTTAATATGTATATTTATAGACAAAGTCAATATTTAAACTAGAGGTCTATGGGACCGAATACCCACTTGATTTACCTAAGCCCTGCTGTTATTTAGATTTTTTAAAATTAATCCTGTTTTTTTTTTCAGATTTTTAAATTAATCCTGCTGTTTTTTCAGATTTTTAAATTAACCCTGTTGTTCTTCAAATTTTAAATAAAAACAAAATAATTCACAAATATAATAGTATACATGTACAAATATAGCTTTTCTGGAAAGTCGATATATATCTCGTATATATATATATATATATATATATATATATATATATATATATATATATATATATATATATATATATATATATAGTCTAAGAAAAACTTAAAGTCTAGAGAACTTAAGTTTCAGTATCTTGACATTTTATTGAAAGCTGAGTTTGTATTACGTATGCCAAAACATTCCAAATACTAGCATTCAATATCGAACGCCCCGCTGTAAACAAAAATGTCGTCTTGTCAACCTCTCAAAGGCAAATTTTTGATAGGTAGTGGCAGCTAGGTAAGATGTGTTTATTTTCACATAAAGTTGAAATTATTAATTAATAATTCAGTACATATTAGCCTCAATGAAAGCTCAATAAGCAAATCATAACGCTTGGTAGGTTCATTGGAATGATGCGATATTGTACACGTACAGGACAGACGTAAATTTAAATACCGATACTGAAAAATTCTTAATAATTTGAGATAGTTAATTGAAATAATGAAATAAATCAATAGGAGATGTTTAAGCTATATAATAAAGGAGTTATTGACCTTATATTGGTGAATATTGGCACTCGGCGGCTGTACAAATGCACTCGCATTGTACTGCCAACTAATGCCAATATTCACTTTAATTATTGTATGATTGAATAATTCCTATCTCTCTGATTGGCTGAAATCCAACAATGTAGAAAAAATACTACGTTATATTCACCTGCACGTGACCTTCCGATGAATATAAGGATTTATTTTCTCTACATTGGTCTAAAATTAGATCGGGATATTCCAAATTGAGACAAATAGATTTGGAAAGCATCTTCACTTGCTACCGACTTTCACTCAGTTAAACATATCATTATGGAATATATAATTTAGGGTGGGGGTGATTGGGGGGGAGGAGGGTTGGGTGCAGCGGACCTCCCCTCCAAACAGATTTTAATAAAAGTTTTTTTTCTGAAAATAATTTTTTTACTTTTGATTTAGACTAAAAATATTCATTGAACGACTGGTCCCCCACTAATGAACCTTAATCCCCCACCCATAACCCCACCCCAACCGTAAAACAAAATTTGAAGTTAGAATTCTCTTTTCGTGGGGGCTAATCAAAGATTTTTTTTTCAGCTGTCATTTTCCCCTGATAATGCCCCGCCCCTTTTCAAAATCTATTCTATAAAAGAGCCTGATATTATTTCCTTTTTTCACAGCAACTAAAGGACATTTTAAAAATTCCAAATTAATACGATTGGTAATATATGACGTTTATAGAACCACAAGACGTATTTGCATTGACTTTAAAATCTTTGGGCCCAATTTTAAAGGTGTTCCCTTCTTTTATATACGGACATGATCCACAGCGACGGTCAGGGCATTTGCTGACTGAATACGAGTTATTTTGTTGAAAATGCAACATGCATAATAAGCGGCGGAGGTTCTTTGGTTGCCTCTTACCATTGATAAATTCGAAATTTTGAAGAACTTTTGACGTTCTCTCGTTGGTTTTTAGAACTCCATAGAGATTTTGAACAATTGGAGTCATATTTCTATTTTTTGGATCGTGGGTCGTAACGAAAGGAAGTATTTTTCACCTCTGTAGTGTCCATTGAGGGTGGATTAATTAATGGTTACGGTCTAGTTGTTCTGCTTTTTAAATTTCATCTTCTATAATTTTTAAAGGATATTACTGATCCAGAAGATCGATACTCCTTCAATTCTCCTAGGCGTTCCTTTCTTTGTGACTCATCACTGACTATGGTACAAATTCTCTTGATAAATTATACGCTTTTGAAAGATTAGTGTGTCTGGGGTGGCATGAACCGAAATGAAGGTACTGATGGGTGTCCGTCGTTTTGTAGTATATAGCAGATGACAGTTTCTCTCCATCTCGAGTTATGAGAACCTCCAAAAATGATATACTCTCCAGATTCTCCTCCACAGTAAAATTAAAGTCGGGATCAAGCTCTTTTAGAATGTTGTAGAAGATGTCTATATTCATGTTGCTTTCATTCCAAATGATGAAACGTTCATCAAGATGTCTTTTCCATTTAATTTCTGTTTAATGTTTTCAGCGGTACATGTAGCTGAATCAAACCGATCACTGATTTTCTTATACAGTATTTCTTCTAAATATCCTAATGTTAGAGTAGCGTAAGTTGGAGCCTTTTTTGTGCCCATTTCTGTTCCTTTGATTGCTCGTAGTGTTTATCACAAAATGAAAATGTATTGTTTTTTTTAATACTATATATTTCTGTGACCTCCAAGATGAATTTTTTTTTGTGAATCGGTATTCTATTTTTTCCTGATGTTTGTCAATCCAATATTCCAAAGCCTTGAGACCTAGTGTACTAGTGATGTTAGTATATAAGTTAGTTATATACATTGTAACTAATTTGTCATTAGGGAGAATTTTGTTTGGTAGATGTCTCAAAAATCTAAGTCATCTATAATATAACTTTTCACCTCTGTGCATGGTTTTAAGAGGATATTAATGAGTTGGCTTAGGTGTTGTGTTGGAGATATAGGTCCTTCCACTATTAGTCTGAATGTAAAATCCTCTGATTTCAGACATGTGATGTATTCGGAATTCTGTACGTTTATCCATTATCACCACGGCTCCTTCCTTGTCTGCTTCTGGGTTATGGTTTTAAGAGGATATCAATGAGTTTCCTTAGGTGTTGTGTTGGAGATATAGGACCTTCCACTATTGGTCTGAATGTAAGATTCACTGATTTCAGACATGTGATGAATTCGGAATTCTGTGCAGTTTGTTGTGAATTTTGTCACCATAGAACGTCTTATCCGTAGTCAGAGAGGGACTGGAAACATCTCCAATCAAGCGTGACGATGACGTTGGCGCGTTATAACGCCACGTCAAGATTAGGCTATTCCTCCTGCCATCTGTGTTATCGCCACTTTTGACCATTGAAACCACTATTAATACAGTAGGCAATCATAATCGTTACATTCACCCAAAAACTAAAAGAAACTCATCGCGCGATTTTTTTTTTTTTTTTTATTTATTTATTTTTTTTTTTTTTTTTGAGCTCGACAACTTTACATCAGTTTTCCTCTCACTCGCGCGCGTGTGCGCATTATGCCTAATTTTTCAGCATGTGAACCCACGGCCCAATGTAGCCAGACTTTCTCGCAAACATTCACATTAATCCATTCGACTGCTGTCCGTACAATCCATCTTTTTTCTCCAGTCGAACATCTGTTGGACTAACCGGACGGTAGGATTTAAAGGCGTCGGAATGCCTAAGCTACTCTCGACCAACGAAGCGCTGCCTTGTCGAAAGGGTTGAATAATATTCCTATGAGAAAGATAAATGCTCTTACGAACTCCATGCAGAGGAGAATTAAGGATGTGACAGATGCGCGAGGGAGGCATAGGAGATAATGAGAATTTTCTATTTTCACTTGGGGGGTGGGGGGTGGGGGAGGGGTTACGGTCAATTTAATTTCAGTAACTCATGAATTATCTGTCAAAATCAAATGAGATTTTTCTTACTTGTTAATAAAACATAACTTTAAATGTTAGACAACAATACTGGAAAATACGTTCGAAAATATAACATTAAATCACTTCAAAAGTTTACCCTGCGTTTCTTTTTCCTTTCAATAGTTTATTCTGTAGACAGAGAATATGATGTTGAGTAAATGTGTAAAAATCATTGATGAGCGATTTTAATTTTATGGCATCAGTTCAAGAAATTTTTGATATCCTCTCGTTCATAACTTTTTGTATATTCCCATGTGAAACCATGATCCACCTATTGTGACCCAAATCTCTGATATGAACAACTTTAATCAAAAAGACGCTAAGACCTTTCAAATCAAAACTTGATTGTTCCTATGCAAAATATATTAACATCCAGGCGCGTAGCTGCCTATACGCAAGTGCGTACACATCATTTTCAAAAAAAAAGGTGAAAAAAAAGATAAGGAAAAAAAAGAAGAGAGAATTATTCGGAGAAAAAAATTTCAGTACCATCCAACAAATATTCGTGTTTCAATTTATTCTGTGTCATACTGTGTCGATTTAAATTTTCAATTATCATGGCTGTATGATAAAATTTGAAATCTTTTATTTAATAACTGCCAAATCCAAATAAATCATTCATTATTTTGTCATTGTTCTTTCATACATTGATATTTTTTTTAAAGATCTTTGAAAAAATAAATTTCAGCCACATCGTTGAATGCTATAATCTACTAGTATGATTTACAATACGATATTTTTTTTGTTCATAATTAAAATTTTGTATACGTGTTTTTATACATTAAGAATGATTATATGATACCAATTAATATATCGGTTAAATTTTTAGTGTCAATTATATGTACAATAAGTTTCCACGGAATATTAATTTTCGTTAAAACAATAAAATTACTCTGTCTTTTATTTCCTAAACAAAAACTAAATGGTATAATTTTTATATTTAAAGAAAATGAATGAAATATTTGGTAAAAATCCGGAGCTTCTTGGCCCTCAATTTTCCTGGCTGGCAAAAACTATATTACGTGTCTGACCAGAGCCCTAAAACAACTGGGGGGGGGGGGGCTCAAGACCCCCAACCCCCTGCCATTCTCTGCGTACACATTAATTCTATTCTGGCTACGCGCCTGACATCCATAATAATGATTCGTTTTTTTGTTTAGAAACAACTGTTTTAAGTCGACCAAAACCTTAAAAGGTGATTTTTACTATTAGGTCTTTGTTCAGTCAAAATTTCATAATTCAATTTATGAGAATAAGTGGAATGCATATATTATAACATAGATGATAAAACATTATGGAAGAATATATACATTTCAAAAATTCTCAATATGTATGACAAAAAGATTGCAGAATTCAACTACAAGCTGCTTAATTGTCTGTTAAATACTATTGCAAGTGTAAGTAAATGGAATAAAGATGTATCACCAATGTGTGAGTTATGCAATGTATTAGAAGATAGTTAACATCTTATATTTTCCTGTGCAATTACAAATTTTTTTATGGCGAAAAACTTGTATATTTTTAAGATACATGTATAATGTTTCATGGAAACGTATTTTGTTGGGATTTTACGGTAAATTATCAGAAAAAACATGTATTTTGAATAATCTAATTTCATTTATTTGTTTTACAATATATTAATATAAAATGAAGACTCGATTCAATAATGAAAGAATGTCAGAAGATATTATTAAATTGAAATCTTATGTTAAAAATTGTCTCATTTTACAAAACTCTATTGTGAGAAAATGTGGCAAAATAGAAAATAACTTATATAGTGATGTAGCAATTTGTTTGTAAAAAAAAAAAGTCTTATGTTAATTATGGCGTAGCCAATTGTATATCCAACACATATAGAAACTAGTCCTCATGTGTGGTAGCTAGGGGTCCTCATTATGGACAGTGCTGGTGTTGAATAAAACCCCTTTAGCTACCCGGACTCAATATTTTTTTTCTCTATATATCATACATTGTATATCTTTTGCATCAATTTATACGTGTTTTAAAAAAAGTTTGCTGAAAAAAGCACACTGTTTTGATTATAGAAAATACTGTAAAAGATAGAATGTTTATAAGACAGGTATGATGCATATTTTTTTTCTTTGCAGAAGTAATATAATTCTGATATGTCATAAAAATATTATTGTAATGTATAATATAATCTATGCCCAATATGTTATATGTTGCATATGTTTTTAATAAAAATTTTAAAAAAAACTTTAAAAAAGCAAAACAAAACAAATTTAATCTGCACTGCCTGGGGATGCAAGATTTTAAATGATTTTTCCACGTTCTCTCCCATCCGATCCCAAGTTGTGGCTCCATCCTAACCTGGGGGTCATAATTTGAAACTAATCGAATCTTGCTTGCTTGCGACAATTAAAACTAAATTGCACGTGCACACTCTCATAAAAATAAAATGAAACAAGGCACTACTGTTTTTGAGAGGGGAAAACTTTCATTCCATATTGTGGTCCAACTGTGACCCAACTCTACCCACGGGTTCACGAACAAATTAGAATTTGCATTACACTGCCTGGAAATGTTTTTACATTAAAATCACTAATCAAACTGTTCATGAGAACCCTTTGCCGTTCTCGGCATTAAACATGGACAGCAATAATATATTTCTTGAATATTTTTTTTTTAACTCAACCAGACTCCTTTTTATTGTATTTTTTTTATAAGAGCACATAATTAAAATATTTCTTTTTAAAACATACAGGGAAAAAAATTTATAGAAGCTGAACTAAAATCATGAAAAGAACATAAGCATTCTTTTGGGAGAATGTTAGTTTATTGTAATATCATTCTCCTGTTATTATTATTCTGACTCAAAATACCGACGAATATCATACTGACGTCTAATGTAAACAAGAGGCCCAGGGGCCACATCGCTCACCTGAGCACTTTGGCTAGGAAAAAGCAGAAATCAGTAATGGAAAGTTAAAATATAAAAGAGGTTTGGAGATGGGAGAGGTATGTTTTGAACAAACTTGAATCTACACTTCCTAAGGATGCTTTTGAATTAATATGACACTAAATGACTATGCTGTTTTTAAGAAGGAAATTTTTATTGATATATCCTTTTTATTCCTTTGTATAGCTATGATACTCTGTTTTGCTGTTTTAGCAACTCTATTCTCCTGGGGGGGGGGGGGGGGGCATGATTTAAACAAATTTGAAATTGCATTAACTGAGGATGCTTTTATATTAATATGAATGATCATAGCTTTGCTGTTCTTGATAAGAATTGTTAAGATTTTTCCTATGTATTCCTATGTAAAACTTTGATCTCCCATTGTGGATCCACCCTACCCCCAGGGGTGAACAAACATTTGAACAAACTTGTATCTACATTACCTGAGGATGCTTCCCTATAAATATGAAAAATTATGGCTTTGCTGTTTTTGAGAAGATTTGTAAAGATTTTCCCTATGTATTCCTATGTAAAACTCTGATCAACTATAAAATAATTGTGGCCCCACCCTACCCCTGGGGGTCATGATTTGAACTTGATTCTGCACTGAACAATCATGGCTTTGCTGTTTTTGAGAAGATTTTAAAAGATTTAAAAGATTTTTTCCTATGTATTCCTATGTAAAACATTGGTCGCCCTTTGAGGCGTCACCCTACCCCTGGGGTTCATGATTTGAATAAATCTGAATCTACACTACCTGAGAATCCTTTCATATAAATATGACAATTATGGCTTTGCTTTTCTTGATAAGATTTTTCGTATGTATTCTGTAAAACTCTGATCAACTATTGTGGTCCAACCCTACCCCCTGGGGTCATGATTTGAACAAATTTGAATCTAAACACTACCTCACAATGATTCCACATAAATTTTATATTTTCAAGCACGGTGGTTCTTGAGAAGAAGATTTTTAAATGATGCCATTTATTTTTCATTAATTCATAATTATCTCCCCTTGGAAGAAAGCGTGGCCCTTCATTTGAACAAACTTGAATCCCCTTTACCCAAGGATACATTGAGGCAAGTTAGGTCGAAATTGGCCCAGTGGTTCTTGAGAATTTGAATCTTGAGAAGTTGAAAATGTGAAAAGTTTACAACGACAACGACGACAGACAACGGTCAAATTTCGGCTCAGGTGAGCTCAAAATAGTTCTGTGAGCTCAAAATAGTTCTGCCACTAACATGAAATTAAATTTGTTGAAAAATTATCAAAACAAGTGATGAATTTTTTTTAAAAAATGAAATAATTAATGATATCACGTAATATGAAAACATGAAAAAGTATTTTAAAAAAATAAACAAAAACAAACAAACCAAAAAAAAAAACGTATTACCGGTAGTACCTTAAATTGACCTATAGGAAGAAGATTTGGAAAATCGGAAAGTGCACTTTTTTCATCTGTCGCCATTAACGAGGGTCGGAATTGTCCACCATTGTTTACAAAGAGTTCCATAAGTCCTTCGCGTGTAAAAGAATTGCGCCGAATCCGGTCCTGTCTGCAAAGAACGTGAGAAAATTGCATGGGAAAAACAAACCCGATCCGATTGGAGGTTGCTTTTACTATGTTGGTATGTAAAGGAGGTATAGGATAAGGAGTCAGATAACGCCTGTCTCTATGTGGCGATTTGTGATCTAAAAAAAAGATATAATACAGATATAATTTGATTTTAAATGGCATATATATATATATATATAGAGAGAGAGAGAGAGAGAGAGAGTAAAATTTGTCTAATCCGGACTCTGAGTACTCCTGAATTTTGTCAATTCCGCCTATAAATTTTAGTCCCATGCACTTCTTTAACAAATGTATTATAAAAATTCTGTGTAGTCCGGATACTGTCTATTCTGTATTCCGAACGGTCAAATTAGTCCCAACTACTCATAATAAACATTAATTATTTTGTCAAATCCGGCTACGCAGAATTACCTGAGTCACTTCAATGCAATTAACACCTCTCATGGTAGATGTGCTAACGTGTGTTTACATAAGTGTCATTAGACGAACTGAAACGCGGCGGTGGCTCAATCCACTTAAAGAAATATTAAGTTAAGTTACAAGTAGATTTTTAAAAAAATGCTTACATGTTTAACTTGCTTTCAATTCCATATCACACTGTATTACATAAAATCGGTACACGATTTACAAATGAAAATTTAAATCGGGATCGAAACTCAAACGTGTCATTTCAAAATGGCGCAATAGCATTGAAGAGACTACGTAAATGTTTACATAAAAATTAAGATCTCAAATCAATAAGTATCAAATCGTAAATAATTGTGTTTATGGTTATTAAAATAAGTTCCGAATTGCAAAACCCGCACTAGATATACAAGTGTCTGTAGATTTTGACTCCGTTAACATTCCACGTCGAAAGTTTCAAACTTTGTGAACGAAAAAGAAAAATTGACAGTAATAAAGTCATGCGATTTACTTTTGAATAATTTTAGACTCCATAAATATCAAATGATTTTGTCATTTAATTGTATTTTCTTGTTAATAAAACAACGGATATAAATTTCAAATATATTCCTGCAATTTTCCTGCACTCCGGATTCTGTCTAATCCGGCCAAATTTTATGGAACCGTTGGTGTCCGGATTGGACAAATTATACTGTATATATATATGGCGGACATTTAAAGGTCACAGTTTATAAAACACACCCCAAAACAACACACGACTCATAATAGTCCAAATTAACGAGACCAGACTTATTACAAAGAGACTCTTTCTACTAGTAAAGAGAACTTTCTTGCATCGGATAGACTTATTCATTCAGCAAAAATGACGCCATTTAAAACATATTTTGTAACTAAATGAAATTTTACGAGTTCTCTTTTTTTTTTCTTTTGTAACTTATTATCTATTGGCCAGATTAATTTTTCAGGTTAAATGTGACACACGATAAACAAGAGGCCCATGGGCCACAACGCTCACCTGAGTCAATATGGATATTTCCTGTATATGTTCTATTGTAAAACTTTGATCCCCCATTATGGCCCCACCCTACTACTGGAGGATGCCTTGAACAAGCTTGATTCTACAATATTTGGGGATGATTCCATATCAATATGACTAATTGGGGCTTTGTTGTTCTTGAGAAGAAGATTTTTAAAGAATTTTCCTATATATTCCTATGTAAGAATTTGATCCCCCATTGTAGCCCCACCCTACCCCCAGGGGTCATGATTTGAACAACCTTGAATCTACACAACCTGAGGATGATTCCAAATCAATATGACTAATTGTGGCTTTGTTGTTCTTGAGAAGAAGATTTTTAAAGATTTTCCGTATATATTCCTATGTAAAAGTTTGATCCCCCATTGTGTCCCCACCCTACCCCTGAGGTAATGATTTGAACAAACTTGAATCTACACAACCTGAGGATGATTCCATATCAATATGAATAATTGTGACTCTGTTGTTCTTGAGAAGAAGATTTTTTTCTATATAAAACTTTGATTCCTCATTGTGGCCCCACCCTACCCCCAGGGGTCATGATTTGAACAAACTTGAATCTACACTACCTGAGGATGATTCCATATCAATATGACTAATTGGGGCTTTGTTGTTCTTGAGAAGAAGATTTTTAAAGAATTTTCCTATATATTCCTTTGTAAAAGTTCGATCCTCCACTGTGACCCCACCCTACCCCCAGGGGTCATGATTTGAACAAACTTGTATCTACACTATCAGAGGATGATTTCATGCCAAATTACTAATTGTGGCTTTGTTGTTCTTGAGAAGAAGATTTTTAAAGAATTTTCCTATATATTCCTATGTAAAAATTTGATCCCCCATTGTGGCCCCACCCTACCCCTGGGGGTCATGATCTTAATAAACTTGAATCTACACTACCTGAGGATGATTCCAAATCAGTATGACTAATTGTGGCTTTGTTGTTCTTGAGAAGAAGATTTTTAAAGATTTTCCCTATATATTCCTATGTAAAACTTTGATCCCCCATTGTGGCCCCACCCTACCCCCGGGGGTCATGATTTGAACAAACTTGAATCAACACTATGTAATGAAGGTTTCACATAAGTACAAACTTTTCTGGCTCAATGGTTCTTGAGAAGAAGATTTTTAAAAGATGACACCAAATTTTCACAAATTCTTAATTATCTCCCCTTGGAAGAGGGCGTGGCCCTTCATTTGAACAAACTTGAACCCCCTTTACCCAAGGATGCTTTGTGGCAAGTTTGGTTGAAATTGGCCCAGTGGTTCTGGAGAAGAAGTCGAAAATGTGAAAAGTTTACAGAAAGACGGACAGACAGACAGACAGACAGACAGACAGACTACAGACAAAATGTGATCAGAAAAGCTCACTTGAGCTTTCAGCTCAGGTGAGCTAAAAAAGATAATCACACATAAAAATTTGATGTTTTAAGACTGTCTATGAAGTACAACTTGTCATCTGAAAACAGAAAGCATTTAAGGAGTGTATTATCAATGGACTATCTTCATTGCATCATGTGATTAAAAATATCGGAAAAGGGGAGAACGTGAAGAAAGGAAAATGGCTGATAGATATATACAGATCAAAAGAAGCCTAGCTTTCAGCTCGGAAAAAGACATCTGACTGAGTGTAGATCGAGAGATAGGTTAGTTTTGTATGCCACAGGATCCTTTCCTTTGCTAAATTCCTTTTCCTTTTTTTAATATTTTGTCCCATACGATACAAAAAAAATAGGAAATACCAAATGCTTCAGGAATATCTCCCCCATTTTTCTTGCCCATCTTGCCCATTTTTTGACCATCATCAAATTCTTACCAACACAATATTTCAGCAAGAAATTACAGAATAATTATAATGAATCTTTATAATTTGTCTCTCTAGGTCTTAAATTACGTTTGTACAAAATATAAGGTATTTGTCTTATTTTAAATAGTTTATTATGTACAAGTCTAACTGGACATTAAATATGTTAGAAGTACTTTATGTATTATACATTGAAAAAAAAATTGTACACATGTAAAATCGCATGCGCCATGAAATCCGGCTTAAAGTTACCCTAGAATCCCCTGATGAGCTATTGCTTTGCAGACATTTACCATCAAGTTCTCTGCCTATCGGAACTATAAGTGCACAAAGGAGGAGAATATAACTTGAAAGCTGACAATGACTGTCATAAAAATGAAAATTTTGTCTTTGTATATGGTTTAATATCAAGATTTAGAAATCCTGATTTTGTGGAATCAATTTAATTTTATTAGTCCCCTACCGGTGAAACCGGAGGGGACTATAGGTTTCCTCTGAGTCTGTCCGTCCGTCTGTCTGTCTGTCCGTCTGTCCCTCTGTCTGTCTGTCAGTCTGTCCCACTTGGTTTTCCGCACTTTTTTCCTAAACGCTTGCAGATATTGAGATGATTTTTGGTATCTGAGTGTATCTTGAAGTTTGCATTTCGTTCGGCTTCATTGATTTTTGACGGAATTACAACCTTTTCAATTTTTAAGGGTTTTCTGCGATTTTTTTTCTAAACACTTGCAGATATTGAGCTGATTTTTTGGTGTGTGACTTAACCTTGATTACTTATAGATCAAGTTTGCATTTCGTTCCGCTTCAATGATTTTTAACGGAATTATGGCATTTTCAATTTTTAACGGGGACCAGATTACACTTGCCGGTAGGGGACTAGTATTGCTAATGCAATACTCTCAGAATGCTTGTTTATTTTATTTCATACGCCGAACTGAATCAAAAACAGAAAAATATGATGGTGTTAGCAATAATTTAAAGGATTTTTCCTGCTTCCTTCTGTAGTATGGCGAAATTGTAAAGCAAGATGTGGTGGAAATTGTCTCAAGAATACAACAATTTAGAGGATCCATAGGGTATAAAAGAAACTGATAGATAAAGGTTTGGTGCTCAAAAGCAAGAGAAATAGGATGATCAGTATCAACGAAATTATTAGTATAGTATTCAGTAACAACTCATAAAGTAAGTTCTAATCTGTCTCCCATTTATCACTTTCACCATGCAGACTATTAACAAAATGTTAGTGCATCAGTACTATTTTTACACCAATATTATTGCCTCTCTCATTGGCCTCTCTTGGTCTTTAAAAAAACATTTGATAATTTTTTTTCCTCGATTTTATTAATCTATTATTTACAAGTCTAACTGATCATTAAATCTATGAAAGTACTCTTTGCATTATACAGAAAAAAAAACTCTTGCATAATTTCTATTCTGTTAACGTTTCAAATACATCATTTACACTGATTAATTAACAAAGGTGAATGGCAAAGGTAAATAACTTCTCTCAGTAGAATACAAATTAATAGTGCCCTGGTCAGAACCAAAACACTTGACCAAATGGTCCAGATGTTTTAAAAATATGGTAAAACTACCCTTGCTTATTGAAACTTTTACTCTGTTTGCCTCTGATATGCCCAGGAGCAGAGACTGATTGATTTATATTGTTTAACGCCGAGTCGGCAATATTTCATCCATATTTTGGCGGAAGATTTTCAAAGAAATAATATATTTTTACTATATTTAACATAGCCCTACCCTAACATCAGAACTCATGACCCAGGGTCACGAATTTCCCAAATTTGGATGAGGTACAATCATCTTCATGCACTTAGTTGAAGATTTTTCAAAAGAATTAACACATTTTCGAATATTTCAATAGACTCCCGCCCCGAGAAAGACCAGAACCCCTAACCCTGGGACCACAAGTTTGAAAATATTTGTAAGAAGTACCCTCAGGCTTGCTCATCATTACTATGAACTGGACAGTAAGGAGCAGACAGAATTATCTAATAGAATTAATGCATTTTCACTATATTATTCATAGAGCCCCACCCTTACACCGGAAAATCTGACCCTCGGGCCATCAAACTAACAATTCTGGAAAAAGTCCCGTTGCTCATCATAACTATACACTTAGTTTCTTTGCTTTATCTGTTTACATGTGTCACCGTTCTGCCCATGCGCGAATCACGTGATCCAGGCGGTCACGTGGCATGCTCCATAGCGTTCTGTTCACAGAAGCTGAAAGAGTTTCCCCTGTCTTATATTTCTTACCATTCAAGTTGTTTTTTTTAATAACAAGAACAGTCCAGAGAAAAACATTTTCAAAATCGTACATTCTTAATATATGATAACATTGCTCATCTGCCCTTTTTTAGGGCGTTTGCACCCGTTAACCAATGTCAGGGAAAACCAGCATAAATGTAGAGTCCCACCCTAACAACCCAATCCCTGACCCATGGGTCGTAATATTTCACAGTTGTGGTAAAGGCACTCACATAATCATGCACTTAAGATCTATTCTCTTTAATATTAGTATTTTAAGCCACTTTGAATCTTTATTGAGTCTAAGAAAATCAAACAAACTATTCTCACAAAAACAATTCAACTTTTTGCTACTTGTGCTATAAAGACACTATGTAAAATATATGGAATACGGAAATTCAAGACTGACTTATATTCATCGTTAGGACCTTGTAACAAAGTTAGCATAAGAAAAAATGGGATTAATTGCTACTTTGGTGTGTAACAATGGAAAAAAGGTACCAGTGGTTTAAAGGGATTTTTTGCTGCATTAGAAATTTAGTTACCAATTAAGAAACATATTATTTGATTCACCTTGAATTGTAATTATCTGGTAGAACTAAAGTCGAATATCACATATTGATAAAGTTTGTTGTAGAAATTAACACTGTTACTATGGATACAAAGAAGGGAAAATGTTCAACTTTGTTAATTTATAGCAATATTAAACCCTATATGGTAGCTTTGTGCATCCAATTAGAAATTGTGTGGTATTCAAAATTGAAGGTCAGGTTAGCTGTTCATAAATATCAATCAGAAAAGTTTTGGGAATCTACATGGAAGGGTACGTACCTAAGAAAACAAAATATTTCTCAGCTTTTATACATATTTTTTGCTATAAATTCCATAGCAACTCTCTATTTAAAGACTTCAATTGATCACCAGTTATGTAAAAATGTGTTTTTTTAAAAAGATAGGATCAGATTAAAATACAGAGAGTAAATTTAAAATCCCTTTGCTATATTAAAACCATGACAGCCATAGCTAACCAATATTCAAAATTTCAGCCTATATTTGCTGTTATTTTTAAACCATTGCTACAAACGTAAATTATTGGACTCTGAACATGTTCTGATCAAAATTGCGATTTTACAAATTTTAGGGCATGTTGCCATAGTAACCATGCCTGATTTGAGTTTTTAAACAATCAAAGACTTTGAAATGAAAGCTTTCAAAATTCTATAATCTTTCAAAAATCGTAGAGAGTATTGAGAAGTTCTGAGACTATGCGTGCCACAGCTTCTATATAAAAATTCAACTGGTTACAGAGAATGTCTCTTAATATGTATGCTAAATACCAGTGGCAGAAAAGATTCTCAAAGAAATACATGTATTTAATGATTTTTTCACCTATAATCAATAAAGTCCCGTGTTAACACCTGGTCCTTTGACCCAGGGGCCGTGAAATTCACAATTATGGAACCCTCGCTAATCATAATCATGCACTTTACTAGTTTAAAACCCAATAGCAGAGAAAAGATAAGAAGATTTTTCAAAGAAATAATATATGTTACCTATATATGCCATAGAGAACTTCCCTAACACCAGAATGTTTAACCAAAGGGCCACAAAGGTTTTGGAAGACACCCATGTTCATCAAAACCATACACTTTGTTTGTATAATAACCAGGAGCAGAGAAGAAGAGTGTCAAAGAAATACTGCATTTTCAGTATATAATCAACAGGTATGGGGTAATTGAAAATGATTAATTGAAATTTACTGTGTTTAAATACATTTTTTCAAAGTAATTGAAATTATTTGTAATTGAACGTATTTAAATACTTTCCAAAAATGTCACGTATTGTTCAATTACATTTCAAATACTTTATTTTTCAAGATAAATATAATATAAAAAATGATGCATACCAGTACTGTTTGGTATGAGCTTGTGTTTATTCAATAATCAAATGCCTATAATGTTTATACACCCACGGGTGATCTCCTCTTCTACTTATACTCCGTGGGCAAACTTGCTGAAGTATCGTCGTATCTTAATTAATATGCGCGGGTCATTTGATTTGCTGCTGCACAGAATCACGTTGGCAAATAACGAATCACAGTTTACATTACGTATGTATGTTCAGCGATGACAACCGCTTTTCCCTAGTTAACACACCGACTGTAAACAAATCCACTCACCGTTGCATTAAGCAGCTTTTTAGCGGTTTGAGAAAGGTACTTCTATATTATTGCTGATTGATATTGATGCTAGTCTAGTGACATGTACAACTTGTCTTTTATAGTTTAAAAAAAATCGTATGTTTTAACGGCGTCACGGGGATATAGCATGCAGGTTGCACAACAATATTAAATTTTGCTATATATTCTTACCAAAAATTGCGCAACTTTGAGTAGGTGGTATTAATTGAAAACAAACTTTTGAGAAGTTTCCTTTTCAGATCTTGTAAAACAATTCTTTATAAAGATTTTAGTACCAAAAATACATAGGCATCCAGCACGGCACGCAAGTTTGTTTCGGTCGAAGTCGAGTAGGTGCTTGAATATCAAGTCCAGGACCTACTCACTCCCCACTCAAATACAGTATATAGAAAAATCAGCACGCCCTAAATTATAATGAATCTAGTCAATACAGGAAGTTTACATATTGTTTTTCATCTCATAAAAAAATTCAGCTCCAGTCTCGTGTTAAAATGCCCGAATCGGAAGGGAAGATTCAGGAATTATTTTGCGTCAGCCATGATTTGACGTGAACCTCAAGTGAAATACTGTTATGACACCTGCAGTAAAACTTTAAATTTTTTCTTGCAAGTATAATGCTATTTTCCCGATCTGTAATGAATATTCAATGTAATAAAGCAAGTTTCATAAAAATCCGCCTCAAGGTAGGAAAAATATTGGCGACACTCGGTGACAGGGGCGTCCGCGGTGAACACGGATTTCTGAAAATATGGCAAAAGTTGAACTGTACGAGGGTTGTTCGAAAAGTTCGTGGACGATGTCAATCTTTGTTATACTACTTCCAAGAAATTTAAAATAAGCACAATGTCATGTGTAAAAATATTTGTTTTGTTGATCTGTGAAATTTCATTTCGTTCGATTAGATAGAAATTAATTTACTTCATTTTAAAATCAACATGTTTTATAACCACGGCGCACACTTAAAAGCAATGTAACGTCAAAAACATAGCGTCAAGAGTTTCTTAAATATTCTATCCCTATACAATCACACAGTATAGTCCAATACCCAAGTATTAAAAACCTTTTTCAATCACTTGACATTTATTTTTCTAACAATTGTTCTCGTTTTATAATTTCCTTTGTTAATGTTCAATTTCTTTTACCGCTTAACTGTGCTTTCAAAAAATCAGCAACTCTGAAGCGGCTACGCCTTTCCATCTTTCCATGAAGTCCCAACTTTTAAAAGTTTTTGTTCAGATTTTTACAGTTAAACCGTTTCTTCACAGATTTTCCTCGTCCGATACAGAGTCTCTGTCACTCAAATACCGCCTCTACCATTTACACACACATGCACTAGTCGCTTGTGGCATATTTTCTGATTCCTCCAACATTTTTAGCGTTTATTCATGATTTTCAACGAGTATAACACAAAACTGCATATTTATTTGCTGCTCCGTGACGTTCTACAACGTCATCGTTTTTGTCGTTTTCAATGAGGACTACCTATCTTCTCAAATTGATTTCTTTTTACCGAAGCAAAATATTAAGCCATAATTTGGAGTACGAATCGATGTAACAGTTCTTGATTTAACCGTCTAGGATTTTTTCGTTTTTGCTCCATTTTACAGAGAAGATGACTACAGATATTATTTAGTGTATTGTTTGTAAATTACTAAATTTTGACCTGCGCCGCGATCCGATTTTTGAAGTTTTTAATTCTGGATAAGTTTTAAATAAATCATGATATTTTTGAAAAATTTAATACAAATCATTTAATTTTATTGTTAAAATATTTCTACCAAATTTGGATAACATATGACGTTAAATAAAAAAGATATGACAGAAGTCCACGAACTTTCCGAACAACCCTCGTATGTCATGATCTTGCGCGTTGAACTTTTGCTATTTTTTCGTCTCAAATTTTCAGTTAAAGCATACTGATTCACATAAGGATTAAAAATTATTTAAAATAGGTTTGCTTTTTATAACAGGGCGAAAGAAGTTGTCTTTGTCATAAGGAAGGGGGGTGGGGTTAAAAAGAGCATTGAAATAATACATATTATTGAAATATCATGGCGTTTTCTGCTTAATTACGATTGTTTTGCCTAAATAATTCTTTTTTCTAACCAGATTTCTGCATCTGTTACCACTGTGTTCCAAATTAACCGATATTTACACAAATTCAGAATTTTTATTTTGCTCCGGGTTTAGTCTAAATTCTTTAAATTTATAGATTTTGAAATTGTTTATGAGTAAATAATGTTAAAGAGTGTGATGGCAAGGCATTTGTTAAAGTGTCTTCTAATTTTCATGCATTTCTCTCAACCCGATACATCGAAATCAGGCCCTTGTGTGGTCAAGATAAATTATTTTAGAGGAAATCTGGACTGATTTTCTATGCTCAATTAAACGCGAACGAAAAGCAATGACGGCCAAAAAATGCCATTATTTATCATTTTCCGTCTAAACTCACGAAATTAAACCTTAAATTATAGACTACAATATTTCTAAGTATAAAATCTAGTTTTACTGCAGGTTGCACAACAGTATTAAATTTTGCTATATATTCTTACCAAAAAATGCGCAACTTTGAGTAGGTGGTATTAATTGAAAACAAACTTTTGAGAAGTTTCCTTTTCAGAACTTGTAAAACAATTCTTTATAAAGATTTTAGTACCAAAAAATAGATAGGCATCCAGCAAGGCACGCAAGTTTGTTTCGGTCGAAGTCGAGCAGGTGCTTGAAAATCAAGTCCAGGACCTACTCACTCCCCACTCAAATACAGTATATAGAAAAATCAGCACGCCCTAAATTATAATGAATCTAGTCAATACAGGAAGTTTACATATTGTTTTTCATCTCATAAAAAATTCAGCTCTAGTCTCGTGTTAAAATGCCCGAATCGGAAGGGAAGATTCAGGAATTATTTTGCGTCAGCCATGATTTGACGTGAACCTCAAGTGAAATACTGTTATGACACCTAAAAGCATACTAATTAACGTATTTTCAAAATTGAAGAGTTCCAACTTTCTGATTGGTTGTCTATATAATCGACGGATTTGCATAAAAAAACGACGATATTTCAACGAGTTTGCCCATGGGTAATAAGTAAAAGACGAGATCACCTGTGGGTGTACGATGTAGGAAAGGTCAAATCAAAGTAATTAAGAGCAATTTCATTTGTTTAAATCAATGTAATTGAAATTGCAAGTAATTGGCAAAATTATCAAGATATTTGAATACATAAAATTACGTATTCAAGTAATTGACCCCAACCCTGATAATATAGTCCCACCATAACCCAGAGGCTGTTAAATTCACACTTTTTAAATAGACACCTTTCTTCATTAGAACATTTATATATATATATATATATATATATATATATATATATATATATATATATATATATATATATATATATATATATATATATGTGTGTGTGTGTGTGTGTGTGTGTGTGTGTGTGTAGTAAAGTGCAAAAAAATCCGGATTTCAACTAAAGTATTTTTTTTTGTTTTTGCAACACAATTTTCAAATGGAAGCAAATTAATGAATATAGAACCACTGAATTTACAATGCATGAAGTTAATAGTCAGTCAGACCCCCTTGTCTCACTATACACTGAGCGATGAGCCGTTGCATACTCTTTACTAGACTGTCTATATAGTTCTGATCCAAACCCATCCATGTTTCCATGATTGTAACTTTCCAGTCTGTGATATTATCTGGCTGAATTTTTTCCACACGATCTTTCATAATCTGCCAAACATTTTCTATCGGATTTAAATCCGTTGAAGCGGCAGGCCAGTCCATTACGGTCACCTGTAAACCAGTCACGGATATAGCTTGCGGTGTTCGGTCTAGCGTTGTCCTATTGTAAGACATAAGGTAGTTCGTTTGTCTTGGCATTGGCAATTTGCTGTGCTGACCATTGTGGATGAGAAGTAGCAAGTTGTGCAGCCCGTCTGCTGTCATTTACGTCAAAAATTTTCTTTCGACCAGATTCTGGACACAGTATCTCGGACTTCCCTTCACGAAATCTTTTCAAATTATCATACACAGTAGACCTACGTATGTTTGTTATTTCACAGAATTTTTGCTCCGAAGTGATTCCGCTTTCATATAGATTTAGAAGACGTTTTCTGTTGTCAATTTCTGACATCGCTGTAATCCGAAGATATGTCGTCTGCTAAAAGCATCATCACGTGACATCGCATAGAAACAAGGGGAGTTGAACTATGTTCAATTTCCCTTGGTCATCACGGGCTTTCTAAGCGCAGTAATTTGTATTGACTATATAGTGGCCATCCCTGGGGCTTCTGTGTCGACCAATTTACTCCCTTGATATTCAATGTAAACTTGCATAAACGTCCGCCAAAAAATAGTCCATTTCATTTTTTCTGAATTAATCTAATTTTGATAAATGACATGAAATACAGAACTAAAAAAAATGTTGAAAATTGTCGTTACGAACCTCCTTTGCAGCGCAGCGGCACCTATAAACAATCAGAGGGTAATGAACGACAACTCTGCACATATGACTATGGCGCGAAACCTCTTTGCATTGACTGATGCGTGGTAAAAATTAGTTCACAAGCAATGTTATACCTATTTTTAAGCCTTTATTTAAATATTCGAAATTTTCATCAATATTTATTTGGTAATACAATAAACATTAAAAGAATAAACAAGTTACATTGATTTGGATATAAATGAATTGTTAGTTTAATAATATAATAGGTTAAACATCGAAGAGGAAAAAAATCAAAAGGAAGGTGATCAACGTACACAGATAGGTGAAACTTTAAGATAAACTACTAGATTAAGCTTTTTGGGTATTCAAGTTGTTTTCATGTTGTGGCATAAAATTTATAAGCATTTCATATATGAAATTCTTGATAAAATAAGTCGGAACAGCCAGGTCTGACATTCGAACTACATGTCGTGTAAATTTTAAGTGGGAAAAACAACAAATTATAACCGTTTACGTTAGATCATATAACAAGCTGAAACTGCTTTTTGTAAATGTTATTTTTCTAACTTTCAAACAGGTAATAGTCATGGGAAGAAAGTCATTAAACCATGACAAAAACTCGCAAATATTTCACCTATGCTTCTAGCTATATTAGGAGAGATACAACTGTAAAGTCTATACAACTGTAAATGAATTTACTGTGCAGTGAGTTTCAGAGCAGAGTTGTCAAAATTTTTGAATTACTGTCAGACATTTGGTCTGACAAAGTCAAATGATCTGTTAGACTGGACAAAGTTTTGTCAGACCAGACGTTTTCGGTGTTTTGTAGCCCTTATCTAAGCACGGGGTTTTAGAAAGCACCACGCTCATTTTTTAAACGGTCACTTGGACCACTGTTTTCTTGTAAGTTATCGGTCCAGAATTTTTTTTTACCAACCTTGCCGACAGAACCGAGTGTTTTTGACAACTCTGCAGATAAGAATTACTTTGAAAAAGAAGTAAAGGTGTGACAATTTCAGATGACATTAATTTTTAATCCTTAATTTCATGAATTTATCAGCATTCAGTGGGTCATGTGTACAACACTAGTACTGAACTTGAAAAATGTGTGTTACATTAATTAATGCATTTCAACATGTCTGCATATAAAATTAAATTGAAGTAGTATTATCATTAAAAAAAATGTTTCATTTGATTTTATTGATAAAAACAATTAAAATGAATGAATACATGCGTGTGCGGACACAATGGCTTATTAAAACCAATGATCGATCTGTGAGAAAGATCGATCCTCATAATTACAACAGTTTTATTTCTTGCAGTAGCTCTTAAACTACGTCTGATTTTTTAAAAAAATCAAAACAAATTCAGGTCAATCGTTTTAATTCATTGAAAGTTTGAAACACTTGTCCAGCTCAGTTATTTAGTATACCTGAAATTCAATTACACTGAAAATTGTATCAAATCAAAACCACAAATAGTAAATGCACTCGCGTGGCGCAGTAGTTAAAAATCGTTTGCTCTAGAGATTCAAAGTAAGGTGTTAATTATTACGTCGCGGGTTCGAATCCCACTGCGGGATGCATTTTGAGACGGACCCTTCGGATGAGACCGTATAAACCGAGATTCCAGGAGGTGCTGGCACAAAAAAGATCCCTCACAGCTCGATGGTTCTGAGTGCCATGAATAGGTAAAAATTTGCAGCCCTAGCCTCCATTGGCAAGTGGTAGTGTCTCAATAGAGATTGTTCTATCTGACGTATCCGTATACGTATCCGTATCCGTATCGAAGTATGAGAGGCATCTCGATCCCGATGATTTAACCGTTGGGTAACATTTCCATCGTTTCTTGTTTGATTTTAACCTCATTCATTGGAAAATAAGATATATAGTAATATTTCTAATGAAACGTATCAAGTTGCTGTTCTCACCTATTATTTTATGGAAGGATTTTAAAAAAAATAAAATTAGTAAAAAAAAATATGTATATTTTTATTAAATTGTTAAAAAATTAAAAAAAAAAAAAAGGTTCAAAAAGGGACTTCTCTCTCTCTCTCTCTCTCTCTCTCTCTCTCTCTCAATATCAGGATATATTATTGTTTCATTCTAGAAGTAACTTTTACCAATACAAGACATATTCCCCATAATGCATACAGTCAACGCTCGTTATCTCAAACCTGATTGGACCAATTAAAACTTCGATATATCCAAGGGTTTGAGTTAACAAAGTTTAACTGTACGAGGTGTCAGAGATCAAATATTCTAGATGAGTATAAGTTTGTCTACATCAAGCAGACACTTAAAATTGATTAACAAAGTGAAGAAGGTGGAAGCTGGGCCGAGGCAGGGAGAAACTAAACTAAACTAAAAAATGACAAGTCACCTTATCAAAACTTTGACAATAAAAACGTGACCATACTGAATACTCTGTGTGTGTGTGGGGGGGGGGGGGGTCACTGAAAATTTCCATCCTCATTTTCTTTTTTGTCATTATGAACATTCTGTATATCATTTGATTATATTTGATGGACATAGTTCTCCAGAGAAGCTTTGGAAAACTGGCAATTCTGGGGTGGTTTGAAGACTCTAAATTCCCTAAATTGTTAGGTGATAACCGTATCCGAAATTCCAGAGAGCTTGAGAAAGGACTATGATTTCCGAAAGTGTTGCAATTACACGCAGTTTTTGTCGAGGATGAATTAACAATTGTCGATAAAAGGAGATAAACGGAGAAAATTTTTTATGTCTTATACATTACTTTATATACATGTTTACTAAAGTTTACTTAAATGATTTATTTATTGAAATTAAGATGACTGTAATTCTTTGTGTACAAGCGGGATCAAAACTCTGAAAAAATGCTGATATTTTATCTATATATGTTTTGTATAAATTTATCCTTTATTCTGTGTTTTTTTTTTTTTATTTCTCTGCTACGTTGAAGCAGCCTCTTCTATTCAATTCTATGAACTGCGTGTTGAATTGACTCACACTTGTCCCAATCTGGGCAAAAATGCATAAATAAATAAAAATAAAAATATATAAATAAATAAAAATCAACTGGATGGACAAGGTAGCATAGAAGAAATAGATAAATCTATTGTTTTGGTATTTTTTAGTCTAATGTTCTTTTCTTTTTTATAAAAAGAGAGTTAAGATAATGAATACCCTATTTTGAAACAGTTCTATATCAAACCATGAATTCTAATACATGTACGACAACAAGAGAACTAAAAAGAAAGATCAAATTTAACAACTGAATTTTCATTTCATTACCTATTTTTGTCGCCATGAAGTCTTTTCAAGTTATTACTGCTGAAAGGACAAAATATAAAACAAAATCAAGCCGTGTGAGAATAGGCCCGAAAGTAGCAATTTCAACTGGGGAGGGGAAGGGGAGACATACAGGTATTTGTCAAATAGTTCATTGAAAAAAAAAATGAAGAAAGTCAACAGACGCTATGAAAGTTTGTGTGTGTTCCCGGGGGGGGGGGGGGGCTGGCATTTTTAAGCATATACTGGTAAGGGTCTGGAAGCAAATTCTCTTTAGAAAACTGCTATACGGTTTTATTGATTGTGTGGATATCAACGTCTTTTGCATTTAGTGTGTGAGTGAGGGGGTTAAAGTTTATGTCATCTAATGTAAATTACAGAATCAATCAATAAAATGTCTGATGTTAAGAGGGAGAGAGGCCGGGGATCCCGATAAATGTTTTTAAGCAAAATTTATTGAATTTCATTATCTATTTTTTTTTTTTAATTTTCCAGCAAAATAACAACTTTTACAGCAGCTTAATACATTTTTTATTAGAAAAAATACCATATGCTATTCTTTAATGAATGGGGCTGCTTTAAAACCAAACAAATAACGATGGAAATTATAGTAAATAGTTTAGACATCGGGATCGATATGCCTCTCTCACCTCGATATACTTATATACTTATACGGATACGTCAGATAGAACAATCTCTAATATGAGTAAAAATTCTCGAAGGGACGTTAAACAAATAAACCAAAGGCAAAGCATTCAGATATACTTACTTCTATATAAAAATTTCTTGAGATGAAATTAAAAATTATGGGATATAAAAAAACATAATGATTGAGTTATAAAGACATTTGATAGAAAAATTCAAGAAAAAGCACAAAAATTCTATAAAAATTAATTATTATGTCCGAAAAGAACCAGTTATACCCAAATGATAATATCAACTACTTGTTCCAATCAGAGGAAGAAAAAAAAATGACAATCTAGTGTCTGGTGATGGTAACATTGAAAATAAAAAGTGCGTGTTTGGTTGTTGACACCAAGGATCTTGTACATATTCAGAAGAGAGTAGGGAGGATGTTGTACTTCAAATGCTTTCATAGGTATATTTAAACAAGTGTATTAATGTTAGAAAAATTAAAGAAAGGAGTCCAGAAGATAAGGATTTTATTTTAAGAAATTTGGATAAGCTGTATCAGCATGTCCGTCAGTATTTTACCCATTCATACATTACATCCAAATGGCTTAAAAAGTTTCGTTTATTTTGAGAGAACTTTGCTGCAATAGAACTATTAGAATGCAAACTATTCAAAGTTGTGTGGATTCAGTTTGCTTAACAATTTATATATGGATCTTAGATAAAAATTGGCTAAAAATGGGATTAAAGTTGAATGTATGTGTACAGGAAGAAATCTTCATAATTGCAGACATTGTAATCAATATTGTGTAGATATAGAGACCTCTCAGAGTTTGATTTCGCCATATTAATTTATGCGGACACATTTTTTTTCATGGCAGGCAAGTAGCATCTGGAGCATGTAAAATAGCATCTAAGGTCTGCCCCCCCCCCCTCCCACATTTTTTTCCAAACATAAAATTTTATAAAATTTTACTATTGTAAATGTTCATTGAACACTGCCCCCCCCCCCCCTTTTTGTTGCAGTATATTCAAATAAGGGTAATATATAGTGTATGAGTAAAATTTGGTACTGAAAGAAGTTTGAAACCTATCCCCACACCCAAGAAATAGGATTTTCGAGTTAGAATTTTCGGGTATCCCCCCCCCCCTTCAAAAACGATGCTACATGTACGTCCCTGCATGGGAATATTTAATGGTAAACGTTTTCGAAAATCTGAATAAGACCAACACGGTTAAAGTCATTATAGTCACTCAGGTGGGTAATGTGGCCCATGATCTGCGTTATTCAAATGTTTTTGAAATTATTTCTAATGTTTGGTGTTGTATCTCTATCAAATCTGCAATAGTTGACGTATCTAAAGCATGATTTATAAATATTCCGACACTTTAGCTCCTTTACTTCCTGTTAAATCTTTCACATTACAATGTTCAACTCCCATGAGTACTTTCAGTACCTTGATTAAAGATTGTGAACCTCACTATTCCTTTTTTGAATATTTTATCTTTTAATCTTTGTTTGATTGTTGCAATTATCTATTTTACATTATAAAAAATTGCTCATGCCATACATTTGACAAACCATAAACGTTTACAAAAATAATTTTGTATAAAGGGCATTGGTAATGAAATAGGAATAAATTGTAACCTTAGCCCCTTAAACTCCCTTTTGCGTACTATTCTAAATTATGAATGTCATCGTAGGTTTTAAAACATCAGAAAATGCAAGAGTTTTCAATTATTTTTTTGAAGCTCCTTTCTCTAAATGTATTACGAAAGGTTTTTAAATTTAAAAAAAAGGTAGAATGACTGAAATTCCTGTGATATCTTGTTAAAAAATATGTACAGTTTTTCTAGCTAGATATAATTATATTTTGGAGGCTATCACTAAAAACTGACCGTGCTGTCGTGTTTTTTTTAACTGAAAGCAGTTTAAAGGGTATCTAGTTTTAATAAATATACAAAGGACATATTCAACAACCCAAAATCTTTTGAACGAACCTCGTATACATAGTTAATCAGTTCATCTTTTTAAAGACACTGGAAAAACCAAAACTTGTTAGCTTGAGCATTTTTTCACTTTGAAATAGAAAGTATTAATCTTACCTACCTTTTTCTCTCGCAGCATGTATATTCGTTGTAAAAATGAATGAAATGAAACATAACACTGTGTGTAAAATCATTTTCCAGATTTACGAATTATTCTGTATAACAAATTCATACTTTATCGACGAATTTCTCCTCTTAATTACAATGCAGATGTTATATTATTGTGCAACTGCATAGTATTCGCACCTCCGTTTTACCTGTCGTCAATTCTAGACTGTGAAAATTCATTATGTCAATCACCAGGGAGGTACGTGTTATCAGTTTGACCAAACACAGCCGTGGGTCGCTGGATGATAGCTTTCAGTGACTGACTGTGACTCTAGAAGAGGTAAACAACCCACAAAAGAAAGTCGATATCAACTAGGTTGCCTTTTAGTAGGAAAACCTACAGAATGATCACATTTGTTTTATAAGATTATTTCTAACTTAGCAATTTTAAAAAAAAAAAGGAATGTGCAAAGACCAATGAAATTTTCATTTTTGAATATTTAGAATTTAATATATTTTGATGGAAAAAAAATAAACTTGAAATCAAGAGGGGCTTCTTAATAGTATATGTATTTTAAAATGGCCACTTGGTGTACGTGTACTTCAAGTGATAGTTTAGAAGAAACTAACTATGATCAGGAATTTTTAAATACATATAACGCTTTTATAATGTTAGAATCTATTGTGTCTATTTGTTTTATGTAAAAATGGACTCTTTTTTTAAATTCTTTTCTAACCATTCTTTATTTCTTAAGAATTTCCCCTGTATTTATTTCTTTTGTTCCAATCGAGATTACATTTTAAATGCGGTTCTTCTTTTATTCACATATTGTTTTTCTACTTTTAAAATTAGTCCGACTCTATTTAAGTTGGCAAATTTAAAAGTGCAAATGATTTACTAGTATTCACATTCAATTTACCTGATGGTGCATTCTAACTGTTGTTGATTAAGTACGTCATAATAAAACGATTTTAAAACAGGTAAATCTATCATTTACAGAAATACGATACATGCTTAAAACATGTCAATCATTATACGATAAGTGAATTTCTTCACTCATTCACTCAAAGTGACATATTTGTTTGTTTCACACAACATTCTTCGGAAACAGGGATTCTTGTAGGGCCAATGGCTGTTAGCCATTATTATAAATGAGGGAAATAATTGGGAGATATACTGTTGTGTGCGTCACTGTAATGGAGGTCTTCATCCTCATTAGACTTGAAAATGCTTCTTTTTTCTGATAAGTACAAAATTTACGCAAACCGAATTTAAAAGTAAGCATCAAGTTTTTCATGACGCACTGAAAAAAATAAACACATATACATGAATGTTTTACTTTTTATATTCAGAAATTCGTGACATAATTTTTATAATTTGTAAAAAGTATGTTCTGAATAAACATTAATATCATTTCTGACTACGTCCGGTTTGTTCGAAAGTGACGTCATTTGACGACTTTAAATGACCTTACCAGTAGCCACTTTTTATTCTTCACAACTTTGCTTTAATAATGTTTTATAAATTCTCGATTGTTTTTGAAATATTGAGAAAAAACTTTCAAACCCTCTATATCCCTTATTTTAGGATGCAATCCCGTATGTTCTTGTTATTTTGCACAACTTTTGTTCTATGTGTTTTATCAAATTATTTACAGGTAAAGAAATATAGCAGAGAAAGTGTGGAAAATTTTGAAATATTTTATATGAAAATTTTGAAATATTTTATATTATCAGACCATAGCGAGCGCTGACGTGAGATATTTCTGGTAAAATGAAATACTTCACTCACATCTTCACAAAAAAAACTCTACCATACCTGAAAGTTTCATGTTTCTATTTAGAGCCGTTATGAGAAAATTTGTTGGACAAAACGACCCTTCAGAATTCACCAAATCGACGATATCTCCAAACTGGAAATGATCAAAGAAGGGGAAAATTTGCGTCAGTCGTATGCATGTTTTGACGTGAACTTTACACAGCATTCTGTTATTAAGGTCTTTCGTTTCAGACGAAAGACCTTAGAGTAATTTTACTGTTTATTTTTTTTTATAAAGGTCTTTCGTTTCAGACAGAAGACCGTATAGTGGTTGTACTGTTTTTGTTAAGGTCTTTCGTCTTCACGGAAGACCTTATAGTGATTCTACTGTTTCTTATTGCCTGATAGGTGGCGTCAGGCAGTATAAGGATTAATTTTTCCATGATCCGAAACTAAGCGATCATTCTTAATGAACTAGATTTTGTGCAAGCTGATTTACATCGGAATTTGTTACCTGCATTTAAACAAATACAGTTTGCAGAAGAAAGAATCATATTACTGATGCAAAATAATGATGTGTTTAATACCTTCAGTTTTTTTTTTTTTTTTTTTTTGCATGCACATGTTTATTCTTTACGATTCTTCGTACGGACATGTCCATGTAACTTTTTTTTCTGCGTTTCTAAACTACTGGATCAGTCCATTTGCCTTTTACGAAAGAGGTGACACAATCATTTCGCGCCAAATGTCACATGTAAATGATCTTCGCGCCTTTTTCTTGGATTGTTTTATTGAATGGGTGTGATAACTTCTATGGAAATAAATAAAGTTTATTCTTTTAACCTGATTCTTGAGCTTCAGATTTCTTATTAACAGTAAATTTTATCTCATTTTTTGAAAGAACACATTGTATATGGGCAGGCAACACTAAAGCAATGGATTTGCTGATTATTCTTACTATTTATCCAATAAGTGGACTAGTTCAATCATTAACAAACTCCCTCCACCTAGTAAATGCTACATCCCTTCTTTATTTAGTCTGTTTTCCACCTTTTCTTTCAATATTACATTTATTAATAATGTACGTTACAAGGTTTGGTTTTTGAAAAAGCTTAGAAAGTCAGCCAGTGGCATATTATTTCATGCTTTGTGATGAATAAGGGTTTCCTTTTAATACAGTGACAAGAGTGTAGGTCATTACCCGTGGAGGAATGGGCTTCACTCCCGTAAGGTTCTAAGTAAAGAATCGGCAAAATGAAGAAGTCGTCGACATCATGGTCTGTACTGGTTTTCATTTCATAAAAAAGCACGTTATTATAAACTTTGAGAAAGGTCCTGAAATCGATTGAAAAGAAAAACTAAATTTTAAAACTGTACATAAAGATGTATTTTAAACTCGTTTATAATACACGTACATGTATATGGTAAGACCATCATCGCGTGAGTTTTGTCCGGAGGTGGGGGGGGGGGGTGTTATTAGTATCTTGTTTTGCTCTAGCTATAAAGTGTACTGGCCATTTACTTTGAGTTCTAGAGACTTATTGAAGCATTTTTGTCTCAAACACTTCAAGACAACTTTCCCAGTTAAAAGAGTTCATAATTTACTTCGTCGTCTAGAACAATGGAAAAGAGACCAGTCTATAAATAGAGGCCGTCTCATCAATCTATCACTGACGAAAGTGTGCATGAAGAAGCGCGCCCTCTGGTAAGAGAGTACATGTACAATGTAATAGGAATTTCTTTAAACCGAATCATCTAACTATTTTTCCCAGAATTATAATCTACGCTAGCGCACTTGCAGTTTTATCCCAACGTAACTAGTCAGCCTGTGGGCTAACTAATTAATGACCAAATAGTGGCATGTCTTAGATATTCGTTAATCTGTAGTATTTGGTTATGACATTTGAGAAAGTCAGTTGTACATCTTGTGTAATGAAGTATCGCAACTATGTCGCTCCCTGATGACGGAAACGTTTTTAGCACCTCTCTTGCTTATACATTCCATTGATAATGATTAATTAGTCAGGCAAGCTTTTTGAAAAGCTATTACTTGTTATTATTAAGGTCTTTCGTCTTCAGCTGAAGACCTTTCTGTTATTCTTAGGTTTCTTTTCCACTATTTTTATTATTGTTTCTTTTTCCTACCGATTTTGTGCACGCGAGTTCTCGGAAACGGCTTGTTCGATTTTCATGAAACTTTTAGGTCTGGTAGAACATCAGAAAATCTAGACATAATTTTTTTTATGACGTCACTTCCGGTCCGGCGATTTCTCCAATTGAGCTATTTTTTAAAGGGTCACTTTGTCCGCTCGTTGTCTAAAAAGCACTTATTATAGGAACTTGATATTTTCAGCGAAGATAGAACAATGTTTGTATATGTGTATTAGGGAATTCATTTTTCCCGGAAGTGCCACACGTTGACGCTCGGTATGCTCCGAAAATAGTCATATTGAGAATATCAAAATTTTCAGCATTTTTCAAAAATATCTCTTTAAATATTTTGTTAAAACATGTAGAACAAAAGTTGTGCAGAATGACAAGCTCTTTCATTTGATATCTACAATTAGGGTCTGGCCCCTAAAATAAGGGATCTGCAGGGACTGAAAGGGTTTTCTCAATATCTCAATAACTATTGAGAATTTGTGATACATCAAAGAAGCAAAATTGTTCAAAATGACAACTAGCAGCGAGTAAGATTGTCAGAAGTCGTCAAATGACGTCAATTCCGGCTAAAACGGAAGTAGTCAGAAAATACATATTTCTGCCGTTTTCGACACGTTATTGGTTGATTAATGTAATCTCAAGCATCCAACCAAATTTTTCATCCATCGACATACAGTGGCTGCAACGTTATTGTTGACAACTTACACGAACGATCACGTTACACGAACGATTCCGCACGATTAACGCACGATAAAATCTGTTACACGAACGATCCTTCACGCACACGATTCTACACGTTACACGATCTTACACGATTGCTAACGCAAACGCACGATCCTTAACGCAAAATATTTCAAATTCTTTGGAATGGATATTTTCAAAACGAAACAAGGCTAAATACTTATTTTAGATTTCAAATAATTATTTCATCGACTTTGAAAAATGAAAAAAAAAAATAGAAATGGATATTTCTGGAAGTTAATTCATGTAAAACTTATTAATTATTTTAGATTACAACTTTGAAAAATGAAAAAAAAAAAAATAGAAATAGATATTTCTGGAACTTAATTCATGTAAGACTTATTAGTTATTTTAGATTACAAATACATATTTACGTAATTCTCTGACTTAAGACAACTGATTTTTTCCCTTCTATCAAAAGATGTACATGTAGGTGGACCGTGAGTTTTGATTGAATTGGATTTCATAATATGCAGAAAGGGATAAGTTTGAAAAAAAAAAAGCCTATTGGCATGAAAATGAATTAAATTATAAGTTATATCCATGTTTCCATTTGTGAAACTCTAAAATCAACAATTATTTTACAAATCATTTCATTTGCAGAAATTATGAAAATAATTAAAAGTAAGCTCCAGAGATAAACGAAACCCCGACAATCATGTCGTGTACATGTACATTCGCCGACTAAATATTTATATAAGCATTGAGAATTGTGTATTTATTTATTTGTAGAATTGATCTATTGATTTTAAAAATATCTTGACTATAATTAGCAGTAAACATAATTAATATCAGAGAAAAAATCCTTAAACATCCAAGTACGGTTTATCACAAAAATTCACGCTAATTGACGAGAACACAATATTGTACGACTTACTATATTGCTTATTTCCAAGCGATAATTAGTTCGTTCTGCTTTCAATTATGTTAATCGCGCTTCATTTATTTTATTTGGATTGAGAAAAAACAAAACAAAAAACAAAAAAACCAGACCACCGAAATGCTTGTATAACAAATAACATTCCGATAAAAACTTACAAAACGAAATTTACACGTTTCTTAACGCACGATCACGCACGATTAAAACCGCAAACGATTGAGTCTGATACACGCACGATCTCGCACGTTACACGAACGATCACGCACGTTACACGAACGATTCTACACGATTGGTTTGTCAACAATAACGTTGCAGCCACTGTAACTTCCGGTCAAATCAGAAGTAGCCAGAAATAGCTTTTTTGCTATTGCAATTTTAAAGTCATTGGAGACGTCTTATCGCATTTCTTTCTTTTATTGACGTCACTTCCGGTCAAAACAGGACGGAAGACCTACTCGTTGCAACGAGCTTTGCTCTAGTTATAATTATTAAGGTCTTTCGTCTTCACGAAAGACCTTATAGTAATTCTACTGTTTCTTCTCATTAAGGTCTTTCGTATTCACAGAAGACATTATATGATTCTACAGTTTCTTATTATTAGGTCTTCCGTTTTCAACGGAAGACCTATAGTGATTCTACTGCTTCTTATTAGGTCTTCTGTTTTCAACGGAAGACCTATAGTGATTCTACTGTTTCTTCTTCCTCTTATTATTATTAAGGTCTTCCGTATTCATGGAAGTCCTTATAGTAATTCTACTGTTTCTTATTATTAAGGTCTTCCGTCTTAACGGAAGATCTTATAGTGATTCTACTGTTTCTTGTTAAGGTCTTCCGTCTTCATGGGATACCTTATAGTGATTCTACTGTTTCTTATTAAGGCTTCCGTCTTCACGGAAGACCTTATAGTGATTCTACTGTTCTTAATATTATCATTATTATTATGTTCCCCAAACGAAGTTTGGGAACATATTGTTTTTACTCTGTTTCTTATTATTAAGGTCTTCCGTCTTCACGGAAGACCTTATAGTAATTCTACTGTTTCTTATTAGGTCCTCCGTTTTCAACGGAAGACCTATAGTGATTCTACTGTTTCTTATCAAGGTCTTCCGTCTCCAACGGAAGACCTTATTGTTTTCGTTCGGTTTCTTTTTCCCTATTATTAAGGTCTTCAGTCTTCACGGAAGACCTTATAGTGATGCTACTGTTTCTTATTAAGGTCTTCCGTTTTCACGGAAGACCTTATAGTGATTCTACTGTTTCTTATTATTATTATTATTCTTATTATTATTATTATTTTTTTGACCAAATTTTGTGCAGGCGTTTTCTCGAAAACTATTCATTGGTTCTCCGTGAAACTTTCAGAAAAAATTGGTCATTGTATGAACTTGTTTCATCACAAGAAAAATTTGGAAAATTCCATTTTGGTTCCAAGTTACGGGCAATTTCCTGATTTTAAAATGAGATTTTGTCGCCCCTTTTTTTCAAGAATGGCTAAAGATATGAACTGGAGACTTATTGGAGAGCATAGAACGTGACTTCTAAATTTGCAGAATCGTATTTTCGTTCGTCGTCGGCACTTCCGGTCGTTTACGGAAGTGATCAAAGATATCGTAAAATTTCAACTTTCTTTTTTTAAATCAATACTTACATCACATTATTGCACCTCTTTTGTAGTTTCGAAATATGTTGGTCCCACCGGAAACAAAAACGTCAACTTCCGGTTATAAGAGAAAAACTACATAATTTGAGTATTTTTCTTTCCCATTAATTTCCTTTGTAGATAAAGTATTTGAAATGAATTTTAAATATGTTATTTAGACTGCAAATATCTAGAGTAATGTCAAATATCTTTGAAAAATTCACTTCCGGTCGCGTGATTTCCTGTCCTCAAAATGAAAAGTTGTCTGAGCAAGATCTCAGAAACGGTGAAAGATTAAGACACCAAACTTATATGAGCAACAGAGCTTAAGATATAGGCAAAAACATTTGGGTTCAAAGCGTCAGCCGTCACTTCCGGCCCTCACAGGAAGTGATCAAAGAAATCGAAAATTTTAACTTTTTTTTTTTAATTAAAAATTGCATCACTTTATTGCATCTTTTTCGCAGATTCGAAAGATGTTGGTCCCACCGGAAACAAAAACGACAACTTCCGGTTATAAGAGAAGAACTACATAATTTGAGTATTTTACTTTTCCATCAATATTTTTTTTTCTAGATAAAGTATTTGAAATGAATTTTAAATATGTCATTCAGACTGCAAATGTCTAGAGTAACCTCAAATATCTTTCAAAAATTCACTTCCGCTCGCGTGTTTTCCTGTCCTCAAAATGAGTTGTCTGAGCGAGATCTCAAAAACAGGTGAAAGATTAAAACACCAAACTTTTATGAGTGATAGACCTTGAGGAGTAAGCGAAACCATTTGGGTTAAACGCGTCAGTCGTCACTTCCGCTTGTCACGGGAAGTGATCAAAGAAATCAAAATTTTATCTTTTCTTTTTTAAATCAAAACTTGCATCACATTATTTCATCTCTTTCGCTGTTTTGAAATATGTTAGATTCCACCGGAAACAAAAACGTCAACTTCCGGTTTTATGAGATAAACTACGTTATTTTTATATTTAACTTTCTCATAAATATTGATTATCGATAAAGTACTTGAAATGATTTGATATACATTGTAGATACTGCAGATATCCAGAGAAAAGTCAGAGACTTTTTTAAATTCACTTCCGGTCGCGTGTTTTGCTGTCCTCAAAATTAGAATTTGTTCTCACAATATTGCTCGGCAACAGTAAACAACTGAAGTCTAAAACTTTCAGGACTTATAGTCAGTCATCAGTTTATTTGAATCGTGAGAAAATCTTGTATCGCTGTTTCTTCCGGTTGTGACGGGAAGTGGTGCAAAAAAGTGACTGGTGAATGGTTAGCACGTTGGATTTTCACGCTGACGACCAGGGTTAATTCTCTAGAGTGTCTGAATTTCTTTTATCACTTTTTCAGCTTGAATTTTCGTTTTTATTTTCAGAATCTAACGGAAGACCTCTCATTGCTCGCAATGAGTTTCTAGTTATTATTATTATTTTTTTTTTTTTTTTTTTTTTTTTTTTTGACCAAATTTTGTGCAGGCGTTTTCTCGAAAACTATTCAGTAGTTTTTCGTGAAACTTTCAGGAAAAATTAGCCATTGTATGAACTTGTTTCATCACAAGGAAAATTTGGAAAATTCCATTTTGGTTCCAAGTTACGGGCAATTTCCTGATTTTAAAATGAGATTTTGTCCGCGAGTGTTCTCAAGAATGACTAAAGATATGAACTGGAGACTTATTGGAGAGCATAGAACGTGACTTCTAAATTTGTGGAATCACATTTTCGTTCGTCGTCGGCACTTCCGGTCGTTTACGGAAGTGATCAAAGAAATCATAAAATTTCATCTTTTTTTTAAATCAATACTTACATCACATTATTGCATCTCTTTTGTAGTTTCGAAATATGTTGGTCCCACCGGAAACAAAAACGTTAACTTCCGGTTATAAGAGAAAAACTACATAATTTTAGTATTTTTCTTTCCCATTAATATCCTTTGTAGATAAAGTATTTGAAATGAATTTTAAATATGTTATTCAAACTGCAGATATCTAGAGTAACATCAAATATCTTTGTAAAATTCACTTCCGGTCGCGTGTTTTCCTGTCCTCAAAATGAGAAGTTCTCTGAGCAAGATCTTGGAAACGGTGAGAGATTAAGACACCAAACTTATATGAGCAACAGACCTTAAGATGTAGGCAAAACCATTTGGGTTCAGAGCGTCAGCCGTCACTTCCGGTCGTCACAGGAAGTGATCAAAGAAATCGGAAATTTCAACTTTTCTTTTTTTAATTAAAAATTGCATCACTTTATTGCATCTTTTTCGCAGATTAGAAAGATGTTGGTCTCACCGGAAACAAAAGCGACAACTTCCGGTTATCAGAGAAAAACGACATAATTTGAGTATTTTACTTTTCAATCAATATTTTATCTAGAAAAAGTATTTGAAATGAATTTTAAATATGTTATTCAGACTGCAAATGTCTAGAGTAATCGTAAATATCTTTCAAAAATTCACTTCCGGTCGCATGTTTTCCTGTCCTCAAAATGTGAAGTTGTCTAAGCGAGATCTCAAAAACAGGTAAAAGATTAAAACACCAAACTTTTATGAGTAATAGACCTTGAGGAGTAGGCAAAACCATTTGTGTTAAACGCGTCAGTCGTCACTTTCGCTTGTCACAGTAAGTGATCAAGGAAATCTTTAAAAAATTAACTTTTCTTTTTTAAATTAATGCTTGCATCACTTTATTGCATCTCTTTCGCTGTTTTGAAATATGTTAGATTCCACCGGAAACAAAAACGTCAACTTCCGGTTTTAGGAGATAAACTACTTTACTTTGATATTTAACTTTCTCATAAACATTGCTCATCGATAAAGTATTGAAATGACTTTATGTATGTTGTATATACTGCAAATGTCTAGAGAAAAGTCAAAGATTTTTATAAAATTCACTTCCGGTGTCGTGTTTACCTGTCCTCAAAATTAGAATTTGATCTCACAATATTGCTCGGCAACAGTAAACGACTGAAGTCTAAAACTTTCAGGAATGATGATCAGTCATCAGTTATATGAATCGTGAGAAAATCTTGTATCGCCGTTACTTCCGGTACTTCCGGTCGTGACCGGAAGTGATGTAAAAAATGAATGGCTAACGTTAGCAAGTTGGATTTTCACGCTGACGACCAGGGTTAAATTTCCAGAGTGTCTGAATTTCTTTTATCTCTTTTTCAGCTTGAATTTTCGTTTTTATTTTCAGAATCGGACGGAAGACCTCTCATTGCTGGCAATGAGTTTCTAGTTATTATTATTTTCCCCAAAATTTTGTGCAGGCGATTTCTCAAAAACTATTCAGTGGTTTTAAATGAAACTTTCAGGAATTATGCGTCGTCAAATGGACTTTGTTCATCAGAAGGGAAATTTGGAAAACTTGCTTCCGGTGCCAAGTTATTGTCAGTTTTCTGATTTTAAAATGAAATTTTGTCCCCCCTTTTTTTCAAAAATGGTTTAAGGTATGAACTGGAGACTTGTTAGAGATGATAGGTTATGTCTTCTTAATGAGGGGAATTACCTTTTTGTGCGTCGTCAGTACTTCCGGTCGTTACCGGATGCGAATTTAAAAAAGTCGAATTTTTAAACTTTTTTGTTTTTCTATATATTTCTTTTATTTTAATAAGGTTAATGGAGGCTCTTCTGAAAATGCTTAATATATAATTTATTTTAGAATTGATCAATCCAAACTCTAGATATTCGCATTTCTAAATTTGAACCGGGTCCAAAATGGCGGCTGTCTCCGTAAACTCCGATAAGTAGGTCGGAATTAACGGAGTCAGCCGAGCGTTTGTTTGAATGAAAGTACCATAAGGATCAAAGAAATGTGAAGGAATTGTTGGATTGTCACATCACAATTACGTTGCAATTCTGTTTCGAACTAGAGTTTTAATCCGGGGTTTCCTCAAACGTCTACTATAAGTGTTCTTGTCTGTATCTCAAAGTAGAAAAACGACATGACTACAAGTGGAAATACGATAACTACAACCTTTTGTTTTACACCACGGAAAAACTTATCCTAAACCATGGTTATAAGTAATAGCTTTTCAAGAAACTTGCCTGACTAAAGCAATCAATATGTAGTAATTATTACGTGGCCATTGTTTTTCCCCATGCAGGCTTGTGTCATATTAAATGAACAGAAAAGACAAAAATAAGAAAACCATTTTTTTAAAGATTGTTTAATGAAGTTGATATAAATATTTTTTTTCTAAAAGATGTTGTTACTGAACATAAATGGTATCAGATTCCTCGACCGTCGCAGGACGAGACATGTTTTTGGGCGAAACATTCCAGTCTTTTCATGAATGTGTAACTAATCGGGATAGTCCACTTTGGGGGTAAACAGGAAAATAAAACTTGTAGAAAATCTTACCTAAATCACTCCTTTAGTGTTACTCATCCATACGATATATGATAAGTACAATATGATAAATATACTTTCTCAAGCTCGATATTCAGGTTATAAGAACATACATTTTGAAATTTTATTAAAGCTATCACCATTCAATAGAAAATACATTCCAAAGGAAATGCGCGAATATGTACCCGTGACGTTTGGCGCGAAATAATGTATCGTGACTAACCTTTAGTGGTAGACAAATGGTCTGATGCAGAAGTATATAGAAGTGCAGAAAAAGATTACCTGGACATGCCTGTATATGGAATTACATAAAATAAAAAGTTGAATACATAAAGAATAAAAGAAAGTAAACAGTATCATCAGAGAATGGCTAAAGATATGAATATGAAACTTGCTGAGGTGATAGAGCATCAAATGTAGATATGGTGATCGACAATTATTTTTCGTTGTTCTTACTTCCGGTCGCGAGCGGAAGTGAATTCAAAAATGTTAAATTTGCAACTTTTTGTTTTTCAATATTTTTCTCTGGGATTTACAGGGTTGATAGAGAGTCTTCTAGGAGTTTTAGGTATGTTTTCATCTTTTTGATTGAAAAAGTTTGCAGAGATTTTTATAAAATTCACTTCCGGTCGAGTGTTTACCTGTCCTCAAAATTAGAATTTGTTCTCACAATATTGCTCAGCAACAGTAAACGACTGAAGTCTAAAACTTTCAGGTCTGATAGTCAGTCATCAGTTTATTTAAATCGTGAGAAAATCTTGTATCGCCGTTACTTCCGGTCGTGACAGGAAGTGATGCAAAAAAGTGAATGGTTAATGGTTAGCTTTCTTGGATTTTCACGCTGAATTTCTTTTATCACTTTTTCAGCGTGAATTTTTGTTTTTATTTTTAGAATCGGACGGAAGACCTCTCATTGCTCGCAATGAGTTTCTAGTTATTATTCTTTTTTTTGACCAAATTTTGTGCAGGCGATTTCTCAAAAACTATTCTTTAGTTTTCAATGAAACTTTCACAAAATATGAGTCATCATATGAACTTTGTTCATCACAAGTAAAATTTGGAATATTCGCTTCCGGTTCCAAATTATGGGCAAATTCCTGATTTTTAAATGGAATTTTGTCCGCGGCGTATCTAAAGAACGACTTAAGGTATGAACTGGAGACTTATTAGAGATTATAGAACATAACATGTCTCTTAGATTACCAGAATCGCCCTTTTGAGCGTCGTCACTACTTCCGGTCGCTACCGGAAGCGATTTAATAAGTCGAATTTTTCAACTTTTTTGTTAGCTCTACTGGTCAGAGACCAGAAGAGCTTATGCGATAGTAAGGTGTCCGTCGTCCGTCCGTCTGTCTGTCTGTCTGTCTGTCTGTCTGTCTGTCTGTCCGTCTGTCTGTAAACAATTTTTCAAAACGCTACTCCTCCTACAGTTTTGGTCCGATTTCAATATAACTTGGCACACAAGTAGACTACACTAAGATACATAATTTAGTGCATCGGTTTTTGATTTCGATGGACGGTGTTGCCATGGTTACTAAAAATAGAAATTTCTGTGAAATTCCTTTAAAATGCTACTCCTCCTACAGTTTTGGTCCGATTTCAATATAACTTGGCACACAAGTAGACTACACTAAGATACATAATTTAGTGCATCGGTTTTTGATTTCGATGGACGGTGTTGCCATGGTTACTGAAAATAGAAATTTCTGTGATATTCCTTTAAAACGCTACTCCTCCTACAGTTTTGGTCCGATTTCAATATAACTCGGCACACAAGTAGACTACACTAAGATACATAATTTAGTGCATCGGTTTTTGATTTCGATGGACGGTGTTGCCATGGTTACTAAAAATAGAAATTTCTGTGAAATTCCTTTAAAATGCTACTCCTCCTACAGTTTTGGTACGATTTCAATATAACTCGGCACACAAGTAGACTACACTAAGATACATAATTTAGTGCATCGGTTTTTGATTTCGATGGACGGTGTTGCCATGGTTACTAAAAATAGAAATTTCTGTGATATTCCTTTAAAACACTACTCCTCCTACAGTTTTGGTCCGATTTCAATATAACTTGGCACACAAGTAGACTACACTAAGATACATAATTTAGTGCATCGGTTTTTGATTTCGATGGACGGTGTTGCCATGGTTACTAAAAATAGAAATTTCTGTGAAATTCCTTTAAAACGCTACTCCTCCTACAGTTTTGGTCCGATTTCAATATAACTCGGCACACAAGTAGACTACACTAAGAAACATAATTTAGTGCATCGGTTTTTGATTTCGATGGACGGTGTTGCCATGGTTACTAAAAATAGAAATTTCTGTGAAATTCCTTTAAAACGCTACTCCTCCTACAGTTTTGGTCCGATTTCAATATAACTTGGCACACAAGTAGACTACACTAAGATACATAATTTATTGCATCGGTTTTTTTTATTCAATTGACGGTGTTGCCATGGTTACTAAAAATAAAAATTTCTGTGAAATTCCTTTAAAACACTACTCCTGCTACAGTTTTAGTCTGCTTCTAATATAATTAGGCATACAAGAAGACTATACTAAGATACATAATTTATTGCATTGGTTTTTGAATTCAATGAACAGTGTTGCCATTGTTACTTAAAATAGAAATTTCTTTGAAATTCCTTTAAAACGTTACTCCTCCTACAATTTTGGTCTGATTTCAATCTAATTTGGCACACAGTTAGAATACACTACGATACATAATATGTATTTCTGTTTTTTTTTATTTGGGTGAATGGTGTTGTCATGGTTACTAAAAATAGAAATTTTAGTGAAATACTTTCAAAACGCTACTACTCCTAGTTTTCATTTGATTTCAATATAACTTGTCACAAAAGTAGACTACATTAAGATACATAATTCTATTTATTGTTGCATGTTGCAATGTTTCAAATCCAAGTGCTACTTTTCTTTTGTTATACAAACAGACCAGTAGAGCTACAGTCTCATCAGAGACTTCTGGTTTTTTAAAAAGCCATTGTTACATTTGAAAGAATTTTGGAAAAAATCACTTCCGGTTCCATGTTACGGGCAATTTCCTGATTTATAAATGGAATTTTTTCCGCTGCAGATCCAAAGAACGGCTAAAAATATGAACTAAAGACTTATTGGAGAGCATAGAACATGACTTCTAGATTTGCGTATTTGTCTTTTTGTGCGTCGTCAATAGTTCCGGTCGCTAAGGGAAGCGAATTAAAAAAGTCAAATATTTCAACTTTTTGTCTCTCAATATTTTTTAATGATTTTATTAGCGATTTTATAGATTCTTATGAGAAATGGTCCCACAAGCGTAGTGGTTAGCATGTACAATTTTCACACGGGCGACCTGGACTCAATCCCCAGAATGTCTGGATTTTTTGTACCTTTTTTCAGCTGAAATATAATACTGTATCTTTGAAAAGATATCTGGTATAATTTTCTGTTCGAATTACGCAATATATTTTTACATACAAATTATGTTTTATAGTGTTTAATTTATGAAGGAGTTAAAAGGAATGCACAACGTAATACAGATAGCATTATGAGTGAGGAATCAACTTCTCTCACAACGGAGAAGGGACGGAAGACCTTCTTGTTGCCATGGCAACAAGTTTCTAGTTAAGGTCTTCCGTTTCCAACGGAAGATCTTCTACTGATTCTGTTGTTTCTTTTCCAGTATTATTTTATTTTTATTACCGATTTTGTGCAAGCGATTTCTCGAGAACGCCTCGATAGATTTTCATGAAACTTTCAGCAACGATGGCAAATCATCTGAAATTAGTGTGTTTTTTTTATTTTGCCGTCGTCACTTCCGGTCGCGAGATACGGCCAATTTTCTTTTTTAAAAGTTGCATTTTGTCCGAAAGTGTTCTCAAAAACGCTTTGAGATTAAGTCTTGAAACTTTCAGGGATGATAGATTGTGACTCGTTGATTTGAATTTCTTGATTAGTGTATGTTGCCGTGACGTGCGTTGTCCACCGGAAGTAGTTAAAAAAAATGCAATTTTTTATTTTTTTTTTCTTTTTTAAATGTTTACAATAGAGATAATAAAGGCAATTAGACTGTTTCAAGTCATATTATTTCCACCGGAAGTTGTTTCTTCCAAACCGGAAGTAGACGAGAAAATGCTCATTTTTCTTCGAAACTTTGAGGGATGACTCCTCCACACTCAGTGAGGTGTTAAAAGTCATTTTGAGTACTTCCGGTCATACCGGAAGTGCATATAAAAGCACGGAAGTTGTTTGAAATTGATAGATTTCACTCTTTCATGTGTTGCTAAGCATATATTGAAGAAATGATATGAATATTTTTTCATTTGAAGTTGTTTTACTTTCTTGTATTAATCAAAATTTCCCAAATCTAACGGAAGACCTACTCGTTGCTCGCAACGAGATCTCATCTAGTTATTATTATTATTATTATTTTGACCAAATTTTGTGCAGGCGTTTTCTCGAAAACTATTCAGTGGTTTTTCGTGAAACTTTCAGAACTTTGTTCATCACAAGGAAAATTTGGAAAATTCTATTTTGGTTCCAAGTTACGGGTATAAAGATATGAACTAGAGACTTATTGAAGAGCATAGAACGTGACTTTTAAATTTGCAGAATCGCCTTTTCGTTCGTCGTCGGCACTTCCGTTCCTTTACGGTAGTGATCAAAGAAACCGTAAAATTTCAACTTTCTTTTTTTAAATCAATACTTACATCACATTATTGGATCTCTTTCGTAGTTTCGAAATATGTTGGTCCCACCGGAAACAAAAACGTCAACTTCCGGTTATAAGAGAAAAACTCATAATTTGAGTATTTTTCTTTCCCATTAATATCCTTTGTAGATAAAGTATTTGAAATGAATTTTAAATATGTCATTCAGACTTCAAATATCTAGAGTAACGTCAAATATCTTTGTAAAATTCACTTCCGGTCGCGTGTTTTACTGTCCTCAAAATGAGAAGTTGTCTGAGCATGATCTCGGAAACGGTGAGAGATTAAGACACCAAACTTATACGAGCAACAGACCTTAAGATGTAGGCAAAACCGTTTTGGTTCAGAGCGTCAGCCGTCACTTCCGGTCGTCACAGGAAGTGATCAAAGAAGTCGAAAATTTCAACTTTTCTTTTTTTAATTAAAAATTGCATCACTTTATTGCATCTTTTTCGCATGGCTCATATGTTTTCTAAAGTTTTTTTTTTCACATGTATACATGCATGTACCAATTTATATATAAAATCTGATCTCAGATTTATTTGAAAAAGAAAAAATTTAAAAAAAAAAAATACAAATAGGGAATATTTTAATATTATTGTAATATTAAGTCTGGCGCATGATTTAGATTAACTTGAATCTTCACTACTTGAGGATGCTTGAATACATTATGAGTAAATCATTACCTTGTTGTTCATTAAAGGACGATTTTTTCCTTTCTATTCCCATGTCAAACTTTGATACCCCTATTTTAGGGTTTAATTTTTATGAATGACAGATGGACAGACACCAGAGACTCTTTGATCAGAAAAGTTGAATAGAACCTCTGCTCAGATGAGCTAAAATGTAAAATGTCCTTGATTATTGTAAAAAAGTCACCAAGAAGAACAAAAAGAAAAGGATGATAAATGAACTTTTTTTTTATTCTTAATCACCTCCAGGATATTATATTTCTTTTAACATGTTAACCAGTATATGCAAGTTTGACTAATTTTTGTGAAAGTTTCTTTAAAGATATAAGGTATACTTTTATAAATAAGCTTCAATTCTAACAATATAACTCTAATATAACTCTTTAAGATTTTTGAGACCTGTGTTCTTAGCATGGGTTTCACAAGAGTGACTTTAAAACATTTTTTGCATTTAATGCACTAAACAATAAATTATATAAAACATTATTATAATATCCCGTATCAAAATCCCAAAATGTTCTTCATTGTAAACTCGTGGAAAGTTCAAATATGTATTTTTGTTTGGTCATCGTATGGTCTTTTTCAATGATGCTTGGAAAGGTCAATGCATTTGTTCATACAACCATGAAATCAAAAATATTAACTTTCTCAAGTCATATCATATGAAACTAAATCACAGTCTTCACGTGTTGCTGATATTTCTCCAAGTTTCTCCGAAACTGTGTCCAATAAAACTTTTTTTTCTCTGAGACATTATAAGAATAGAGTTTTGCTTCAATCTCTCCAACATCAATTAATGTGAATTTGAATTTGATTTTTGTTTGTTATCTTCATACTTCATTGCAGGTCCTCAAAAAAAAATAACCTTAGAGATAAAGTGGTGGCTACATGTACATTCATGTTTTTTTCAATTTTATAGAAAAATCTTAGAGGTTTAGAACTACAAGAATATTATGGTATTTATGGATCAATACCAAGATTTACCCCCTCCCCCACACCCCCAGCACCTTATCTCTTCCTTACAAGTGCAACAAACAACCTAAGTCTGATTGAGCATATGAAAACACTTTCATAAAATGAAAATTTAATTAAAAATAAATATGCTTGGCAGGATTTGATTCAGGATGCTCAATGGTAACTTAAGATCAGGTAAGACCCCCTTATTATACTCCCAGGAGTTTTAATGAAACCTAGTGAATGCAGTTGCAGAAATTCAAGTTTTCAATCTTAACCATTTCAACTAGAGAATATTAATTATTAATACTTTATGCAATTTTCATCTTTAATAAAAACTGTTTTTCAGTTTTGCTGCCCTCTTGAGTCTTCATTTGATGAACAATTTACATATACATGTATCAAGCAATAAGCAAATTAAGTTGACATCCTTGAAAATTTTTATCGTTTAATTTACTTTTCCCCATGAGAACTTGCATCTCTTTTACAAAAAGTAAAACAAAAAAGCAATACAATTTAAATATCAAAATTTTGATTTACAAATAACACTACTGATTTACCGTATATGTGTACAACATAGAGCCACTTCACTTAGCCGCCATTGGACATTTAACTTGGTGCGTCTGAGGCTAAATGAAGGATCTTACACAAAAATCGCTCATTAATGAAAACAAAATTTATTTATTTACTCTACTCATAATATTTGAAACCCTGTTTTTGACTTAACTATATTTTGAAACAATGACGAATACTTTCTGTATTTTGAAGCATAGAACATTTATTAGAGGAACCTTAAATATTGCCCGCTACTAAATTGCGGTCTGCAAGAAACACGTGGAAATTCTAAGATCCTTTGTATAACGTTTAACCTTTTTAAAATTGATGTGCATCAGATCGCAGGCGTTGTCATACTCAAACTGTATTACTGATATATGAGTTATATTATATACCTGAGATAAGGCTCATAATTCACAATAAACACAAAAAATCGACTTACCAGCTCCTACTTTCACTTTAGCCGAATATCGCATGACAGACCTCAGATATAAACTACGCAGAGTGAATATAGTTCTTAATTTTCGTGCAATATATGACATTGTCCTACATTTGTAGGATTAATATGCTTATTTGATGAAAGGTAATTAATAGCCTTACCTTCAAAAGAAATAACAGACGTTAACTTCAGTCGGAACTGCTAAAACTGGGCGCTTATTAATTTATCTGGTGCATTGTAAAATCAAAGACAGAGGATTCCCTTATAAGACGTAAACATCGATGTTACTTTTATAATAAACTATATTAAATATTTAAATCGAAACATTCTAATAGCTGGAGATGTTTTACGAGATATCTCTCTAATTGCTTTGTGTAATTGGGGTACTCATGGTACTAGAGACATCAGATTACAGAAATAATCAGTTGGTTTTCAAAACCGGAATGGCAGCCCACAGATTTCGCATGGCGGACATGCCTAGTTGATGAAAAACAGACAGTTATGGAAAAAATACGCACAGAATTGCTAGGAACGAAATAAATAGTTGTACCCATGACGTTTAACTATCTGCACATATACAACAAATGTCATGTTATTGTTTTGTTAGACCTGTAGCTGTGCAGTCCTGCAAGTGTATTATGCACATTATTGCTGCATGACACTGCAAGTGACAACCAAACTGCATACATGTCAAGACAGCTTCCCTATGAAAGGTGTCATAGGTCAGTTTTCAAGAGTAAGCAAGAAGTATGTATTAAGATATTGAGATTTTTATGTCATACGAGTTTCACTTGGATGAACACAAAACCAAACCCTTAATTCAGTCCACACAGAGATGCTTATTTCAATCTTACCTAGTATTTCAGGATGTTCAGTCACATCCGAACCCGATCCGACATTTTCATATATTTGTAAACAAAGTCTTGACTATGCAGTACTAATGCATCATAGGCTCTAAATGATTAATTCAATGCATTCAAAATATAGACCAACTCAAATAATTTTTTAAACCGAAAATCTGCATTTGTATTATACACCAATCGTGTTTCTCAAAACTATTTAATACTACATTCCATAACAAACAAAAGGACACGTGTTTTTATTCCTGTTTATTCCTAAACAATTAATTTACTACCTCCATCTTCATCAGAATGCGTGGTCTAGTGGTTAGCGCACCTGTCTTTCAAACCAAAGGGTTTTGATTTCGAGCCCTGCTGGAGGAGCATTTTTTAAAATAAAGGATGACTGCACTTAACGCCTGTTTTTGGGTCTTTTTCGGTTGCTTCTGTTGCTTTTATATCTAAACTTTATTTCACCTTTGTATGTTTATGAAAGAATCCTGTCAATTTGGAACCAAATTTAAATCTTAAAATGATTTTAGACTGTGATACAATAAAATGATTCAATGTTTTTTGTCCTCAGTGCTTTCAAAATATAGTGAATTTACACTTACTTGCCCTTGAATGAACATTAGATATGCATGAGAGGTGGAGCTAACATTGTAAATATGGGTCTAAAATTAGACTTGATAAATAACAATGACATGTTTGAAAAAAAGAACGTGGTCACTCTTTCCAATCTCCCTCTCCATTCTGTATGGCACAAATACACTTCTGACAAAGGTTTCAAAACGAAGCTAACAATATGAGCACGTCAATGTTATTAAAGCAGATTGTATATCCATGCCAGATGACTTAACGTATTCGAACACAATGTCCTAGTTAGCACAAAACATGCTACCTTACAAGTCACGTGACGGAATTAAGTATTCACAGAGTTACCTGAGGTAGGACACCACGTGGTGAATTATAATATTCAACATGTCACAATCCTTGTTTACAACACAGAGAGCGAAAGTAAGAAGAAGCAGTTTTTTCTCTTTTTAACCATGAGCGCATGTTTGTCTATTAATCTCCTTTTTACACATTATTATTTATGCAAATATACAACTATTGTGAAACGGAGAACAATAGACAAACATGCGCTGACTATGTATAAAGTCAGTAAAAAAGTGGGCGTCCTCATTATCGTACGGAGATTCAAGAAATTGTGATGTCCCCTGCCTTTGAAAACAGCTTCGAACTTCGTAAATACACACTTTTATTAAAACGTAATTACATAAAGTTATAGATTGGATGTTGGCCATTCTTGCAATGAAAAGAAAAATGCTTGTTTTGAAAGTTTATTTTGTCGCAGATTTCGCATATCCTTAAGTGCAGTCATCCTTTGGCATTTTCTTCTATTTTTCAACCCTAATGACACGGAAACACTTAAAAAGGTGGAAAGGCTTCTAATTGTTCTCTGAACAATTAATTTACTGGTTATTATTAAGGTCTTTCGACTTCCTTCGGAAGACCTTATTTTCTATTATTATTATTAAGGTCTTCCGACTTCCTTCGGAAGACCTTATTGTTTTCCGTCTGTCTCTTTTTTCTATTATTATTATTATTATTATTATTCTTTTTTTCATATTTATGGCGATAGCTCAGCTGTGATTGGGCAGATCTCAAATATTTTTTTCAGGGAAGATGCATCATGTAAATTTCTCCAGACGTGTTTTTCATTTTTTTCAAAATTCACTTCCCTTCGCGATTTTTGGGGAAATTTGTATTTTTTAAATGGCATTTTGTCTAGAATTTTTCTCGAGAACGGCTAAAGATATGACACTGAAACTCAATGAATAGACAGAACATCGAATTTCAATATGAAGAAGGACCTTTATTTTTCGTTGTCGGCACTTCCGGTCGCAAACGGAAGTGAATTCAAAAAGTCCAATTTTTCAACATTTTTGTTTTTCAATATTTTTCTTTAGGATTTACAGGGTTTATAGAGTGTCTTACAAGAATTCTAAATATGTATTCAATACCTTGATGCGTGTATTTATTGCAAAGATATGACCGATCCAAACTTTGTCCCACTGTCTGGGGTTCGAATCCTGCTGGAGGCAGTTAAATTTTTTTCTTTGTTTCTCTCTTTTTTCAGTTGTTAATGACCTCTCTCTTTGAAAACATGTATGGTAGTTTTTTCTGATTTTTAAAAGCTTTTTTGTCAGAGATTCTGTAGAAAACCTGTCGACATATACTGAATATCTTTGCATCTATAATATGTCCTTCTAAAACTATTTAAAGGATTTCATTCTTGTCCCCAAAGCTTGACCCATTCAAAAGTTGTCACCCTTTCGCAATAAAACCTTGTTATCGCTACTCCTCCAAAACCGTAAACCATAGATATTCCAAACCTTCATCAGTGTCTTCGACTCATTTAGTACACTCTCCAATCTCTAAGTGCGAAAGGATTCTTTGGCCCCTTGTATGAGTTAATGTCCCTGAAAGTTTTCGCTGCTTACATTTAATGAGCTTTTTTCAAAGGGTCTATTGTAGAGACATGGGACCAATTGCATGGGCATGTTTGACCATTGACCTTGAAATGTAGGTCAAGGTCAAGTCATTTAAAACCATAAGAAATTCCTTATATGTATGTAAAAATGTAACAATCAACTTAATAACCTTGAACTTGAACTTTGACCTTGAACTTTGATGACCTTAATCTTTGACCAAAAGGTCAGAATCAATAATTAAGTTACTCCTCTTCTCATAAAAAAATCATACCAATAGCAACGTAGAATATTTCTTTAAACTCGTACAACGCCTCGGATCGACATAAAATTTCAGGGAACTGCAGAACAGACCTCAAAGAAACTTTCCTGAAAGTTTTACAATGAATCTCTGAACTATATAGAAATTATGAATGTTAACGGCAAACACTACATTTTTTTCGTATCTGAAATTTAGGTGCCGATGGACATAAAAATGTCCATATCTTGGAACCGGAAGCAAATTTTTCCAAAATTCTTTCAAATGTAACAATGGCATTAAATGTCGCGTTATCCCTGAAAGATTGATAAAAAACCACTGAATAGTTCTCGAAATATTGCTTGGACAAAATCTGTCTAAAAAATAAGAATAATAATAATAACTAGACATGATCTCGTTGCGAGCAACAAGGGGTCTTCCGTCCGATGAAATATTGAAAAACAAAAAAGTTGAAAAATTCGACATTTTTAATTCGCTTCCGATAGCGACCGGAAGTACTGATGACGAAAAAAAGATAGATTTGCATATTTAAAAGTCATGTTCTATCATCTCTTACAAGTCTCCAGTTCATATCTTTAGCTGTTCTTCAGATATCCCGCAGACAAAATCTCATTTTAAAATCAGAAAAATGTCAATAACTTGGAACCGGAAGTGAATTTTTCCAAAGTTCTTTAAATGTAACAATGCCATTTAATGGCGTGTTATCCCTGAAAAATTGACAAAAACCACTGATTAGTTCTCATGATATTGCCTGGACAAATTTTGTTAAAAAAAAAAAAAAAAAAAAAAAAAAGAAGATACTCGTTGCAAGCAACGAGAGGTCTTCCGTCCGAATAACCATCCTTACCTGTGATATTCTTTTGCACGTAAAATTACATTTATATCTGCTCGTTGTAAAAACACCTTTAAATTTAACATGGGTTTTTTAAAAAGATTTTTTATTTCAAAAAAAAAAAATAAAAAGAGCACAGAATTCACAAAGAGAAAAAAGTTCAACATCAGTGACCATTAACCATTCCCTTTTTTGCATCACCTCCTGTCAGAACCGGAAGTGACGGCGATACAAGATTTTGTCACGATTCAAATAAACTGATGACAGACTATCAGTCCTGAAAGTTTTAGACTTCAGTCGTTTACTGTTGCCGAGCAATAGACCGTCAGTTGACGTTTTATTTCCGGTGGAATCTTAACATATTTCAAAACAGCGAAAGAGATGCAATAAAGTGATGCAAGTTTTAGTTTTAAAAAGAAAGAAGAGAAATAATATGAGCACACCCTCTGATCTAAAAAATAAAACAGGTTTTGTAATCCTCAGAAATAGTTCCATCATTTAATAGTTGCATATTTAAGATCAGAGGTTACGTCCTATATTAAATATCGAAAAATACCTTTAAAAATTGGCTGTTTTGTAGAAATTTTCAGGATACGAGGAAAATGACGCATTTAATGACATCTTAATGCATTGGCTAGCCAGAAAATTACGTCATTTTTTATAGATACGCAGTCATCAAAGGTCTAAATGATATTTAATGCATTGTCAACTAAAATCAAGCAGTTTCAGTTTTTCTGAAATTCACAGGGCCAAAAAAGGCCCTAAGTCAACCTTGTTCTTCAATATTGAAACCACTACACTAGCGCAATGTATCAGCCATCATCGATATTTACCTTGCACTCATTCCCTGAAGTAACGAGTGTCAGGCAGGTTAATATTTTTTTTTCTTATAGTGCGGAATTATAGGATGAAAACTAGCCAGCTAAATTTTGTGCAAGTGCTAGTAGATTTACATCGGATATGTTACTTGAGATTTAACAATAACTGATAGCAGAGAAAATAATCTGTTACTGATAAAAAATTAAAAAAAGCTATTATGTTTACTTCCTTTATTCTTTATGCATTCAACTTTCTATTCTATGCAATTCCAAATACAGACATGTCCTCGTAATCTTTTTCTGTACTTTTACACTACTGCATCAGACCATTTGTGAAAGGCGGGTCAAGATACATTATTTCGCGCCAAACATCACGAGCAAATCTTCGCACCTTTTCTTTGAAATGTGTCTTCAAGTGAATAAGTGTACGTGATAGCTTCAATGAAATTTAAAAAAAAATAATGTTGCTATAGCCTGATTTTCGAGCCTAAGAATGTTTATTTATCACACTGTACATATAACATATCGTATACGGACAAGTAACATAAAGGTAGCGCTAAGTTTTCTTACACATTTTATATTCCTCTTTACCCCCAAAGCGGATTATTCCAATTGGTAACACATTAATGAAAAGACTGGACTGTTTTGCAACAAAACACGTCTCGCCATATGACGCTCAAGGAATCTGATACCTATTATGTTCGTTAACTTGCATCTATAAAGGAATATAACCCTACTAAAATCAAAGAAAAATATTGAGAAACGTAAAAGTTGAAAAAATTGACTTTTTTAATTTGCTTCCGGTAGCGACCGGAAGTACTCACGACGCACGAAAAGGCAAACCCGCATATCTAGACGTCATGTTCTATCCTCTCCAACAATTCCCCAGTTGATATCTTTAGCCGTTCTTTAGATCTCGCGCGGAAAAAAATTCATATCAAAATCAGAAAAATGTCCATAAATTGGAACCGGAAACGAATTTTTCCAAAATTCTTTCAAATGTAACAATGGCTTTTTACAGCACATTATTCCTGAAAGTTTGATGGAAAACCATTGAACAGTTCTCGAGATATTGCGTGCACAAGATTTCTCTAAAAAATCTATTTTTAAAATGTATTCTGGTAGACAATTTTAAAAACAAATTACATACTAAGCATTACAATAAGAGTCTCTATTAACCCTATTAAAATCAAAGAAAAATATTGAAAAACGTAAAAGTTGAAAAAAAAAGACTTTTAAATTCGCTTCCGGTAGCGACCGGAAGTATTCCCGACGCACGAAAAAAGCAAACCCGCACATCTGAAATTCATGTTCTATGCTCTCCAACAAGTCTCCAGTTCGGTTTATTCCCACTTAGCCAACATTTTGAAAAATCCTATTCCCACATAGCCAACATTCTTATTTTTACACCTGAGTGATCAACAGGCTATAGTCTGTTTTCAGGTATATGTGCTTTAGCTGAGAATTACTACCTTTGAAAAAAAATAGTGTAAAAATAAATTCAAATGAAAACGTAAGTCAAAACATAAAAATAAAATTTAAATTTAAAAAAATATGAAGTCCTAGGAAAAAAAAAGAATTAATTTATATAAATGTAGTAAAAAAATAAATATAAATCTGCATTTTTAAATTAAAAATTGAATATTGATAAAAGAAAATATTGAAAATTAATTAAGAAATAAATATAGGATCTCCCATGATTTGTAGTTGGATATGATTTTTATCCAACGAGTTGTGTGTTTTTTATCCCCGAGCCTTGGCGAGGGGATAAAAAACACACAACGAGGTGTAAACATGGGATAAAGTATTTTAAATGATACAAAAAAGTGTATATTACATTGTAGAAACAATTTTGAATATTCTAAAATATATTTAACAGTTGTGATTAAAAATATTTCATCTGTGACTGTGATAATGAACACAGTAACAGAATCTTTTGATACAAACTGATTCATTATCTGATTTAAAAAATCAACTTAGAAAATTTCATACTTGATATTCACAACCCTGTCTTTTTTAATTATATATGATTCTATTAGGGCCTATATATCATTTTTCCTGCACAGGACAAACACTGTAAGCAACTAAGGTCACCCAGAAACATTCTACTCATCAATTTTTTTCTTTATATTTATACATATTTGATCAGCAATAATCCTAACATATTTGTTGCACTCCTGACCAAGAGCATGGGGGTCTTTAAAGTAGAATTGTGAAGTTAAAATTACATCAGAACTTGTTCTGTTGTTTCAGTGAAGTTGAGGTAGAATTACCTGAATTTTATAACAGTTTTTCAGTGCGTTAATTTTTTACATTCATAAAAAAAATAAAAGAAAAGATAAAAAATACATCTGAATTAAAAAAAATGAAAAAGAGAAGGATTTTGATAATAAAACTGTCAAAAATTTAGTACTGAATTATTCAAAAAGATCATTTTTGATTAAAGAATACTGCTTAACATCAATAGAAGTCTTTTCATCACATAACTCGAATCTTTACAAAAATGTGTTGCACTCCTGACCATAGAAATATAGATATGAAACACAGACAAACCCTGTAATTGATAAACTATTTTGTAAAAATATTCTATGTGTCTTTATTTTCGAAAATAAAAATCAGAGAATCATATAATGATAAAAGTTTTTTTCATGCTGGGGACAAAGACATCAAATGTTGCACTCCTGACAATATGGGTATGCACAGATACTTGACTCTCATAAATGCTGCTTTTAATTTATATGACATTTTGAAGTTTTAAATTGTATGTCAGTTATTGTCAATGAAATATATGAAAGATAACGCACAGTATTCGAACTCAAAAGTCCATTAAACATAACAAAATTGGAGCAGAGCAAACACGGACCTCTAAGACATCAGAGGTGGGATCAGGTGCCATGGAGGAGTGAGCATCCCCTGCCGACCGGTCACACCCGCCGTGTGCTCCTTGTCATGATAGGGAAGTAACGGAAAAATCCGTCGAACATTCAGTGTGTAAATAATGGCCTAACAATTAGTACAAATATCATATCTGCTTGAACTTTTAGTAAGGCGTAATATTCTCAGCTAAACATAATTAGCGTCTCTCAAATAGTGACCTATAGATTCTGATTGGTTGCCAGATTAGTTCATCAATACTGAAATTTATACAGCTTTTCATTCACGGGTGAAATACACATGGAATAAAAATGGTTCAAACGTCAACGAGTGACACAAGGAACCAATTACATCGTTTCTTACAGTAAAGATGTGTGGCTTATGTCATCTCATTGTTTGTTAACTACAATCTAAAGTTGCTAATGTTATGAATTTCTTAACCAAAGAGAATCTAGGTCACCATTTGAGAGACGCTAATTATGTATCGCCGAAATTGTCATGCCTTAATGAAAGTTCAAGCAGAAATGATATTTGTACTAGTATGAAAAAGTCAATGTGTTTCACTTTGAAAACTCTTTTTTGACTTAATTGTCTTTCAGATTTTTAAAATCGATGTTTTTTTGGCAACATTTTTTCTGTTGCACTCCTGACATGGTATAATATTTTTTTCAACCTCAGCCATGACCACAACTTGGTCAAACAAAAGTTACTACAGTCTACATTTAAAGCTCAATACTTTGAATATTATCTGGAGAGTCTTTATTTCCAACATAAACCATTATTATTTATTTCACAGATCTTCAAAAAATATTGATTTTTTAAAATGTCACAAAAAGGCGTTGCACTCCTGACATTTTTAGCATCATTTTTGGGCATAACTTTTTTGTGAATTGAGATATCTATGAGATATTTGGCAGGTATTTAGACAATATCAAAAGACATATGCATAGACATAGAAATTTAATCCTATTGCCCGTATTTTTAGTGCAGGTTGATAAATATGTGTTTGGTCATTTTTTTTAAATTCACCCTTGAATGTTTTTTTTCAAGTTACCAATCAAGTTTTCCAGTATCTATATATACAGCCGCACAATTTATAAGTCTACAAAAGTAAAGTCTACAAGTTTGTCGAATTTTGATAATGAGAAATAGAGAGATAACAGTGCCGCAGTTTTTAAAAATGTTTTTTTTTTAAATTCTTGTTTTTCCAAATTTATTTCAAATATATATATATATATATATATATATATATATATATATATATATATATATATATATATATATATATATATATATATATATATATATATATATATATATATATTAATTCTTGATATCATTGACAGCTGATTTTTCAATAAAAATAGTACTCGTAAATCTACTTTTCTTGCCAATGGTCATTTGCAAAATTAATTTGTTAAAAAACATTCTGATTGTACACACAAGTACTCCTAAATTGATATTAAAAAAGATGCTTGAGTTTCTGATTGACA